>NC_081411.1:445056860-445064360 GCF_030272615.1 Cryptomeria japonica | reverse complement strand
ACCAAGATCTCAAAATAAGTATTAGGGACGGATTAGAGACACGATATTAATCAAAGTGTCTTACATGAACTCCTGACAAAGTTCAAACAAAAATCAATTCACAGAGGGGCATATTATAATCTCTCTTAGGTCATAAAGATAGTAAGTATATCTAATATTCTATACAAGACAATTGCCATCCTCACAAAAGAAATACAGTCCAAGAATCGAAAGATAAATACGACACACATATGGCAAAGTAGGAGACCAAGCTCAGGAAAACATAAACATTACAAGTCCATTGAAATAAATATATTTTCCCCAAACCTAATAGTATGTACAAAGATAAATATTAACCATAATCATATTCACATTCTTTTTCCAGCCCAACAAACTATCTTTCAAAAGACTGTGAAAACAATCTTTTTCTAGAAATCAAAATTGCAGAGAGAAGAAAACTCCACCAACTTGGAAAATCAAAGTAATAACAGGATGAAGTTAATGAAGCGCAAAATACAAATCCAAATCCAAACAAATCCAATACAAATCCAATCAATCAAAAATCCACAGCCAAGAACTCTAATGTACAGAAAGAAATCCATAATTGCTAGCCTGGCAATTGCATAGGAAACCCAAATAAATAGAAAAGCGTCAAAATCCAAAGGATAATTCTAGATAATAGAAATGTTCTAAAATAATATATAATCTACCTACCATACCCCAAATATAATATTTTATTTGCCCAAGGCTTCATAGCCAATAACCATAAAGGGTAGGTAAGCTTATAATATTATTTACCCAACATGTAACAAGGGGATATAATAGTATAAATAACTATTAATAAAATAACCAATAGCAATTAAATAATAGATAAAAGCCCAAATAAATAAACCAAGGGCAAAGTAAATAAATACAACTAGTAAATATAAATCATAGCCAACTTAGGATTAACAATTAAACAATAAATAATAAATAAATAATCATTGAATTAATTAAAATAAACATAAAGGCACCAACAAATATAAACCAATAAATTAAATCTCCATTAAACAATAGTCAAATAATATTAATTATCAATAACACATACTAATAAAGTCCCAAATAATAATAGTTAAATAATAATAATTCAAACTATATAATAAATTAATTACCAATTAATTATATAATCAATCGCTCTCAATGCCACAAGGCAAACTAACACAAGGGTCGAACAACATACTACAAGACAACTCAACTGAGACACTAGACTGTCTAGGATATCAAATAGGACCTAGAGTATAAGGAAGGAAACTTATTCCATCTCCGACAACTTGTCATTAGGATAAGACACGCCCAGACCTACGAGATCAGGCAGAGTCGATGTGTAATACCTACAATCCTGCAACCACCAATAACATGATACAATATATGAAATAATATATCATTAATAAATAGGCAAGTGATAGAGAAACACAATGCCATATCATGCTTGCAATGAGTGGTATGCCAACATCCCTATCATGATGACACTAGAAGACAATCAAAATCATTATAGCATCAACTCAATCATCATGATCATAGAATAGGGTTAGCATAATCATAATATCATCAAAATACCATAAGCAATATGAATCCATCATGAACCATGAGCACATATAATATCATCAAGTAAATCCATCATCATAATAATCCAAGATATGCCAATCATCCATATAAGTCATCATATAACATATGTCAATATGAAATGTCTATCATCATCCATAGCATCTAACCACATAGATAAAGTCATAAACATCAATCAAACATCATAGAAGAGTCTATAAAAGTCTATCGATGCATAAATCAAAAGACAAATCTAGGAGGGACACTACATCCTCCCCCCTTTGCCTAGGCTTACTCCTAGAAGCTTGAGAACAAATAGGGGTAAAGCTCTCTCATCCACACACCATCCTCCCAAGTCGCCAAAGAATCATCACTCATGTCCCATTGAACCCTTACCTTCTCTATGTCCTGACCCTTGAGGGCCAGTCGTCGTTGTTGAAGGATGCACATAGGTTCCAAAGAAAGCTGTCTGTCCTCAACCTACAATGCATTCCAATCCAAAACATGCAATACATCAAGATGATAAGGTCTCAAAACATACACATGAAACTCATCATGGATACGAGACAAGCTAGGTGACAAGGCAAGGTGATAAGCCACAAGACCAATCCTCTCCAAAATCTCAAATGGTCCAATAAATCAAGGTTACAACTTAGAGATTTTTCCATAACAGATCAGACTCTTTCATGGATGTACCCTCAAAAACACCTTTATTCCCACCGAAAACTTCTTATCCACACGATGAGCATCTGAATATTTCTTTCGACTGTCCTACGCCGCTATCAAATTCTCTCTAATGCATGCCACTTGTTGTTCCATTTCCCGCAACATCTCTGAACCAAGAAACACTATGTCCTCCAAGTGATCCCAACTCAAGGGTGTCTGACATGGTCGCCCATACAATGCCTGAAAAATGGGACATGCCAATCGAACTATGATAGCCATTATTATAGGCAAATTCCACCAAATGGATATAATCCTCCTATCTAGACTGCTGATGCATGACATACATCCACAACATATCCTCCAATACCTGATTAACCCTCTCAGTCTGACCATCAGTCTCAGAATGATATGCCGAACTAAATTTTAGCTGCACTCCTAAACCATGTTGAAGGGAAGTCCACAATGCTAAAGTGAACACTAGATTATGATTTGATATAATTCATCAAGGAATACCATGGAATCTCACTATCTCCTCCATGAAAATATGAGCTACTATTGCTGCTATGCAAGATGATCTGACCAGAGAGAAGTGTGCACCTTGGTTATCCTATCAATGGTGACCATGATAACATCATGTCGACGTGAAGACATAGGTAATCCAACTATAAAATCCATAGATATAATGTCCCATTTCCAATCTGGAACCAAGTTCGACTACAACAAACCGGGTGGATGCTAGTGCTTTGCCTTCACATGTTGAAACTCTAAGTAACATGACACAAAATCCACTATATCTATCCTCATGCTTGCCTAATGATACAACTATCACAAATTTGCATGCATCTTTTTGACACCTAGATGTGTTGAGTACTTGGTGCATGATGGGCCTCTGATAAGATCAATGCTCGAAGGCCATCTAAAGGCAGAACATAGATACGTCCTAAATGTCAAAGATCATTGGACTCCAATGCGTAACCTGCATATCTGTCATCCAAAGCTCTCCTTGAAGTGATCTCCGCACTGACCTCCTAGTACCAAACATTTGAAGGAAGGGCACTAAGAATCCTGCTCCTCAAATCTACACCAAGAGATCATTGAAATCTCAACCTCTTGTGAATCAAAGCATCTCCTACCACATTCTCCTTGCCCTAAATGTATCTCACCTCAAAATCATACTCAGAAAAACTCCATCCAACACTTCTACCTAGCATTCAAGATTGACTGCGTGAAGATGTACTTCAAACTATGATGATCACTATGCAGCTCAAACTGATGCCCAAGAAGAAAATGTCTCCATTGAACCAAAGCATGCACCACTACTACTAGCTCTACATCATGAGTAGGATAATTAAACTCATGACCTTTAAGATTATGTGACTCATATGCTATCACTCTACCATCCTGCATCAGAATTCCTTCAAGACCTTCCAAAGACACATCTGTGCACACCCCAAAATCACCCAAAGGATTCTGCACTGCTAGAATATGTGCACTAGTTAGAAACTCCTTAAGGATCCAAAAAGATATCTCACACTAATCTGATCACACAAACTTCTTCCCTTTCCTCTGAAGAGAAGTGACAAGATGAGCAATCCTCAAGAAATCTTGAACAAAACTGCGATAATAACCTATAAGACCCATGAAACTATGAACCTCGCCCACATTCGTGGGTGCTAGCCTATCCACAATAGCTTGGATCTTAGAGGGATCCACTACAATACCCTTTCCTGACTAACATGGCCAAGATATCTAATCTCTATCTGAAAAAACTCAGACTTTGCATTATTGGCATATAACTAATTCTCCCGAAGACACTACACAACTTGCCTCATGTGCTCCTCATGCTCCTCCATTGATCTCAAAAAGATCAAAGTATCATCTAATAATGCAAGCACAAACCTGTCGAGATAAGTCTTGAAAACTCCTTTCATCAAGCTCATGAAAATTGATGGAGCATTAGTGAGACCAAAAGGTACCACTGTAAACTCATAATGTCCATATCGAGTATGAAATGTTGTATGATGAATGTATACTTCATGCATCCTCAACTAGTGATATCCGGACTTAAGATCTATCATGGAGAATAACTTTGCATCCTTAATCTGATCAAACAAATCATTGATCTTCGACGAGGGATATCGGTTCTTCACTGTCACCTTATTAAGCTGTCTATAGTCAATGCATAGGCAAAGACAACCATCTTTCTTCTTCACAAACAACATCAGTGCACCCCATGGGGATACACTAGGATGAATGAATCCCTTAGCCAATAACTCCTTTAACTACAATATCAACTCACTCAACTCCTAGGTAGTCATTTGATAAGGAGCCTTAGATATAGGCTCTACTCTTGGAACCAGATCTATCCGAAAATCAATGCCGCGCTTAGGCGACATACCTAGAATCTTGCTAGGGAAAACATCCGAAAACTCTTGGAGGATGGGATAAAGATGAAATAGATCATCACCATCCTCTCCCTCATCCAAGTCATTCACCCTCATTGCAAATAATTGACAGCCCTGCCACACACATTGCTTCAACTACATAGCAGAAATCATGTGAAGAGAAATAGGTCACTAAATGCCCACTATCTCCACATTATCCCCACTATCATCAAGATATTTTTCTTGCCATGACAATCAATACTAGCTTGATGAGCCTCAAGCCAATCCATTCCTATCGCAACACCATAAGAAACTAAAGAGAGAACTCGAAGATACACTAAGGTGGTACAAACTCCTAATTCTAAAACACAACCATGCACAAAGGAATCAATTGCCACCTTGGACCCCATAGCCAACTCAACCTGCCACCTATCACCTTGCTTTTCCAAAAAGAGCCCACATCTCTCTACTATTAAAGTAGAAATGAAAGAATCTGAAGCACCTGAATCAAATAGCATTGAGAAAGAGATACCACCTATCTCACATGTAGTCTCAACAACTATAGCCTAGTGCTCAACCTGACAGTTATCAACCACCTCAAACACATGATGGGAACTCTCAATAGCTAGTCTCTGTCTTGACATCTATGTAGCCTTCTAAGGACACTGAGCAACAATATGGGTGGACTCACCAGAAGAGAAACAATCTCTCCAACCAAAACCTTTGCTCACCAGAGGCACACTGGGTTGTTGAACACTACCTCTGCTAGGAACTTTGTGCTGGCTGAGAAGGAGTAGATCACCTATCATGCTTCCTACCATTATCTTTGTCATACTATGATCTAGTACCATACCCAAAGTTCTAACTCTGAAGATACTTCTTCTGGAACCACTGACTACTCTGAAAAGAAGGATAACTTCTAGCAATGTCTAAAGATTATGACTATGCCCCTCCCGCAATTGATCCTAGGGCTAGAGCACTAACCCTCTGCACACTTGGTATACCACCCAAAGCTAAAGTTAGGTTCTACTTTGTTAGACATGCTTTCTTTATGACCACCTCCAAAGTCTTAGGCTCAAGAAGTTGAGCCCTGCTACTGATGCAGTCACTAAGTCCTCTAACAAAATGCTAAATCAACATGGGCTCATCATCTACTATCCCAATGTACTAATTAAGTTCAAAGAAATTATGCTCATACTACTCAAGTGTCATGTTTAGCTACCTCAAATCATGAAACTTGTCTGCCTTTCTCTACCTCCAATGATCTAATAAGAACTGGGCAAAAAACCGCTCAAGAAACAACTCCCAAGAAATTGTAGCAATATCCAAGTGCAACTTTTGCTCCTCCATATACCACCATGTCGAAGAAAAGTCACGAAGATGCATGATCGCACACCTATCCTTGGTGTTACTACTATACAGATGCATAGAAAAACACCTGCCCATGTCCAGAAGCCAATTCCTCTCCTCCATGCCACTATTGGAACCATGAAAAGTAGGGGGACAAGATCTCAACAGATCTCTCATATGACTAGCTTCAATTGCATCTTGATCCACAACAACATCTAATCTCCTATGAGGTTAACATGATCGCTCTCTTTCTTGATGACTAGAATGGTGAGACTCCTCCTGGTTCTCCTCCTGTCTTGGTCCTATGTAACCAAGAATCTCTCGAAGTACATTAACCAATTGCAAAATCACATCTCCACCTTGCTGATCTGGCTGCTATTCCTCTTAGCGTGACTCTTTAGAAACCTTAGTACGAGGATTCTGTTGAGTACCCATATGACCACCATGACCATGACCATGACCTCTACCTCTAGTAGACATTTTGTCTAACCAAGACACAAAATAAACTATAAACTAAAGCTAGGGTATTCAATGCAAGAAAATAAAAAGCATGGATAAACCCCTGGGTTATCCTACGCTATAGTGCTAACACGCACAATGGGCTCATGTGAAACAAGATTACCTAGTGTATGAACATGGGCTCTGATACCAGATGTAATGCCCACCAAAATACCCTAGAGAAAATAATTAATCTAGCTAACAAATAGAGATAATATTTTTTTTTTAAACATCTACTAATGCAAGATATTGTACTATCATTACTCATATGAATTAACCATTTCAAAACATGAATACATAAACAACTTAAACATAATCATATTCACCACAAGGTAATACACAAGTGGAATAACAATACATCCTACTACTATCATTCCCTAGGGTATCTCAATGTCATTACTTAGGAACAATAATACATAACACATCCATATAACATGATACCATTACAATCATTTCCAATTACTCACTATCTATCTTAACATAAGAATCATGAACTATGAATGCATATCCTACATAACCCCATTATCTCTTAAGTTCATTTTAGGGCACCAAACCAAATGTTCCTAATCCCTTTTAAAACCCATCTAACATGTTCATATCATTTGTTTCCACATTGAATATCACCTAATGCATATCTAATTTGTTCCATTTAAGATTAACCACATAATCTACAACTACTCATTTTATCCATACTCTAAGAATCCCATTAAGAACATACTTCCTATTACTAACATAATCATTTAACTCCTACACCATAGTCATAAATGCACACAAGGTAATTCTAATAATAGCACTCATTCATTTAGTTTCCTTTCCAAATCTAGAATTACATATACAAAGAATATCCCATTACAACAACAATAATCTGCTACAATACATCATGATCTTATTCTACTACAAGTCCTATTACATAAGTCCACAAGTTCTAATTACATGTTTCTCCTTACAATTACATCCATTTCATGATACAAAGTACATGATATCAATCTCAAATACTTAGGTTATGCTCCAAGGGTCCATCGACATGAAGATAAGATATTAA
>NC_081411.1:444856860-445051860 GCF_030272615.1 Cryptomeria japonica | reverse complement strand
TTGGTTTTGGGAGCCCATCTGAGTTGTGGTTAAGTATCATATGGGAGAGTGGCTTTTGAGTGGGGTGTTAGTCTCAAATTCTAATTTCCCTTTTATCCCCCTGTAAGAAAATGAATAACTCTATCTGCATATGAAGAGATCAAGGAAAAAAGAATCTTAGAGTAACATATAACAAGGTTTTGAGGACCTTCTACACTTTGAACTTATCCAAAGTTCAGGCGGGTATACCTTTTGTGAATACTTTCAAACTTTTATATGAGATCCACAGTAAACCACTATCAAAAACCAGTGGAATTCATCACCTCAACATAAACTGAAATATTTGAATAAAAACTTATATACTTCTTTAGTATTGATCTTCAAGAAAATTAAAAAGAATCCCACAACAAGTACCAGTGCCTTATCCAGGCCACAGAGTCACCTCAATTAAGCAATAATTTTCAACAACTGAACATTATGATACACCTCATCATCTCAACTTTCATGAACCTCATACATGCCTAACATATACATAGATCCTTTCCCATTTGACTAAAATAATTCATCAGATTCATGGCAACAGACAATAGACTTGCTGACAGAAATATTCCTTGCACATTTAATCCCTCTCCTGAAGAGAAAAGCTAGAAATAATGTCTATAAAATCGCCTTACAATCCATGCTCATTCGAACAACCCTAGATTATCCAAATGAAACTAGCAAACTACAAAATGCACACCAGAAGACAAAGAAATTTTAGGCCTAAAACTTTGATTTATATATTTATATTCATTCTTGAAAATATTACATCATCATGAGTCATCTCCATGAAACTAGAAAAAGAAAACTAAATATATTTTACCAGAGTTTCCTTACAAAATTCTTGTGATCACTTTTTTACTAGTCCTAGTATCCATTTATAACATTATGGATGCATACAAGCTTCAGACATTCCTAGAAAGGTTTGTTACAAACCGCGGTACTCTCCAAGAAATAGTTACAAATCTTTTTCAATATCAACAACCTCTTCCATTTGTTGTTCTGCTACAATCCTTTCTATCTGCTCTAGAGTATCTTCTTTTTGTCCAATATATTTGTCCTTCCACTCCTGGAAAACGTCATCACTTGGCCAAGCAGAGCTAATAATCTTTTGTTTCATCCCTTCTAGCCTTTTCCAAGTGACCCTTAACTGCCCAATTTCTTTTTCTATGAAACCATAATGTGATTTCACCTTTTCAACCTCTTCAATTGTCTGGACAAATAAGGATGTGTCATCAGTGTTAATGATTTCATTAACCCTTTGGGACAATTTGTGGTCCAGCTCTTCTAGCCATGCCTTCTCCTCTTTCAACTAAATTGGACTAACAAAAACCCCTGGAAACAATTCATATTTGTGATCTGAATATTCTTTTCTATATAGTTGGGCTTTTATTTTTACACATGCTCTTTCCTCTGAGAATATATTCATTTCTTTTATAAACTCACTGGTGGACCTAAGATTGTCATTTGCCTCTGCATCTGCATGGGATGAACACATGAGCTCTAACTCCTTACCTCTAGGCATCCACTTATTAAGAATTGGTTCTAAGGTGGTTTCATCCTCTCTTAATTCAATTAGAATATTCAGGATCCTTTTCATAGAAATGTGTACAACATAGGCCTTGATCGAATCATCAAACTTCAAAATTGTGGCTTTTACCTTTTCTTCATACTTGCTTGCAAACAATGTTTGAGCTTGTTTCAACTTTTCCAATTCATGTTGGACAATTTCAGCTGACTGGAAACCAGAAGGCATAGGAGAAGGGGGATATTCTATAATGGGACTAGTAGGTGGAGGTCTTGCTGGAGAGGAGGCTATCATGAGAGTAGAGGATTCACCTGGATGGTGCTAACCTGCCAATTGACTCTGAAGTCTAGCAATAATACTGTCTCTATTGGCTACTCCTTCTTTGGCCTCATTGTAAGCCTTTAAGATGGTTTCCAATTTTAATTGGAGATTAGCCTTTTCTTTTGCCTCCTTTTCTGCTACTGCTACACTAAACTTTGCAGTTTCCAAGACTGTGTTTGCAGCTTCCACCACCCCTGTATCTTGGACTCTTTTTACAATCATGCCTTCTAGGAGACTAGAATCTGATACACCTTTCCTCCTTTTACTCTCATCCTTCTTCAGTGACCACATGACTAGAGCAACATTATCTTTGCTGAAGGTCACTCCTTCCATGGGTTTGGTTTCCTTCCTTACTGCTTCAAGAACCAGGGCATCAACTATATCCCATTTAGGGAGGATTAAAATACCAACCTTAGACACCATCTCTCTTCCCTTCTCAAGAATAATAGTCTTAAACTCCTCAATCATTTCTTGCTTCACCTCTTCTTCCACCTGAGTTACATCTCTGTGAGGTTGTTCACTCTTCCTTTGCTCACATCTGGCTTTGAATTGTTCCATATTTTGCTTCCACACAAATTGCATGAAAGCCCCTCTTGTAACAAAATTACTATCAGCCAGGAACTCCTCACTGGCTTGCTTAACAGTAAGGTCTAACTCTTTGCCCTTTAGCTCACCATCAGTCAAGTTCATTTCAGCACTAGGTGGCTCTTCTGGCATCCCCTCTTGGGTCTCCTCATATGTGTAGGAAATCTCCTCGAGACTCCCTAGCTGTAACAATTGTTCGGCCACCACCTGCTCATCTCCTATATGGATAGGGGACTGAGATGGAGAATACTGAGGTTCACCAGTTTCAACTTCCTTCCCCACTCTTTGCCTTTTAGGGGAATCTTGGATGTCAATGACATCTTCAATTGCTCTTTTCCCTCTTGAAGTGGGAGGCTTACCTGTCACTGGCATCATCACACTGTACTTTAATTTCTTATGCATCACATAATCACTAGGTGGGATAGCCTTAGGAAATGAAGGCTTAGCTAGGACCAATTTAACCCTGTCAGGATCATTTTGCATTATAGCCTCCCTTTTTTCTTTCAAGTTTGCATGAGGTCTTCAAAATAAAGAATCAAGA
Source organism: Cryptomeria japonica (assembly GCF_030272615.1). Lineage (NCBI taxonomy): Eukaryota > Viridiplantae > Streptophyta > Pinopsida > Cupressales > Cupressaceae > Cryptomeria > Cryptomeria japonica. The sequence continues at coordinate 445,048,867 of NC_081411.1, read as the reverse complement.
ATTTGACTTTTTCCTCAAAAGGGTTGAAGCTAGAAAGAGGGTCATAACTACTATCAAATTGATGAATAAAGTCAAGAGCCCTTTTATATGCAACCCACTTCTCCTTCCTCAGTTCCTGCTCATCTAAATTGAATTCATTCCTAATTAAATCTTCAGGGAACTGAAATTGGTGAGGCCTACCTTTACACATTGTCCTCTTTATAAACATGCCATTGAAAAAGTCCTCAGGGTTTGCACATCTTGAAACTGTAGTTTACAACCTATATGGCTTAAATAATTCTTCAAAATATTTCCAGCCACCTTTAGTGATCACAAAATGATGGGCCACAGTAATGGTTGGGAAAATGGTCCCTTTACCCCTATTTGTCAGCTCTGCCTCTTGTACACCTCCAATTTGCCTCAAGACTTTTGCAATCCCTATCTTCAATGGGACATAATAGGGCAATAGATAGGGAGTACCTCTGAAACCATACACTCTGAAAATGGTAGAAATAGGGTACAAATACATATCTCCCCAATTGTGAATAATCTTAATACCCTCAGCAAACTCTTTAGGCCTGAGGAATTCCAAGAGATCCTTAGGAATCCTAGGGTTTTCTGTGCACAAAAGAATCCTAATTTTAGATGCAAAGCATCTATCAAACTTTAGATAACTAGCATCCTCTCTATCCCAGGTTAAAACAATGCTCAAAAGTTGAACAAGCATCTCTTCTTTATCTTTCACCTTAACCAAATCCATTTCCTTTGCAAAATAGTCAACACCCTTGAACAAAAACATGTGTATTAGAAGAGAATACCATCCAAACGGTCTGTCCACCTTACCATTTTTTATCCCTACTAGCCCTGCATGAATTGCATCAGTAAGGTATGGCGCATAATCAAATGTTATTGCCAGAGAGGGGTTTAGAATCTGTGCAATCATCAACATGTAATGGGTTGGCATGTTTTTCTCAGCATCTTCTCCAAAAATATAACATAGTGCCCAATATATACCCTTAGTTCTTAGAGTAAACAGATTTAGAGAGAAGGGTTCCATTGTACTGGGGCCTACAACTGTTAACCCTCCTATTTTAACAAAGAACTCTTTCAATGGGCCACTTCTAAGGTGATCCTTTTGTGCATCATAAAATTGAGCCAGTGATTCAAAATCAATAGGCTCTAACAAATTTGAAGCCTCACTGAGCTTGAACACACTTCTGAATTCATCATCTTTAATTTCAATGAAGGCTGATCCTTTCACATTCCTGATACATCTAGCTATAGGGTCATAATTTTGGGCAATCAAATTCAACAAATCTACATCCATGATCACACCTGGAACTATAAGCTTCCCCACATCCAATTCCCATATGCTATTTAAAGGGGCAAGGGAATGTCTCTAACCAAAACCTACTTTGAACAATCATAAACCTGACAACCCTATTTGTGGATCCCTTAACCAGTTACCTTTATCATATAAGCCATACCCAATTCTTAGACGAGGGTTATTTGGTACCAATTCTTTAGCTTTATCCCCGACATTGGTTGACATAGTTAACTATTCCAAAAAATCATGACAAATGTTCCTATCCTAGTAATTCACTTTTCCTATCAACTCCCTTCTTGGTGCCATCTTGATAATGCAACTATATCAATTGAGACTTGCACATACCTCTAATGAAACAATTCACACAGCAATCACCGACTTCAGACCAGAATTTGCAAGAAAAGGCATAAAAAAACCTGTTGTTCACTTGAAGAAAACTACTCTGCATCAATTGCTCTGCAGTAGACTCATTGCCAACATTCAAGTTGATGCGGACTCTAATACGGCAAGTTGGCATTGAATTTTAGAAATTAATCCCGCATGCTTCATCCATTACCTCAGAATTGAATTCACAAATCGATTTCAAAAACAGGCTCCAATGGATCATAAATTCTCTGAGTATTTCCTTTATTTCATTGTTTTGCTATTTTGCAAAGCTTAAAACCTCTGCACTTTTCTTTCGTGAAACAACGACAACCGCTGGATCATGGGAACTTGCACTGCTTTTATTCCATCCGGTCTTTCCGTGTTAGTGACAGGCCCTACCTTCTTTTTGCTATTTTGCAGGCCTTAAAACTTGTGCAATTTTCCTTCGCGAAGAAACGCTGGCCATTAGATCATGATCTACCTGCCCAATCTTTATTTCCTACAATGATCGTTAGTCTTATTAACTAACCGCGCATCACCTTGACGGCTAACGATTTTCACCATTTTGTAGAGACTAAACTGCAGGCATCTTCGGACTATGAAACAATGACAACCGTTGGATCGACCACGAGATGAACACCTTTTAACATGCTTTAGACCTTTCAAGTGGGCCCTTTAACTCAGAGACCACTTGCTTTATCTCGTCACCAATTAACAAATGCCACGTGGGAGTCGGTTATTTACTCAAGAAGTTCCATCGGGTTCCATTCTGAAACTGCCATGTGCTTTACTTTACTATTCCCCACATAACTGTCGATTAAACCAAGGCGGGCCCTCAACTACCCTTTAAAAAGCCACGCGCACTTGACAGGTCACCATTACACTCCACGGAACAAACCATCTATCCTGCCATGTCATCTGTCGTGTGATTACCACATCATATCTCTATTTCGCGAACATTAATCTCCGCTTGACTTTAGGCCACGAATCCACAACAACCGTCCCATTAAATCATACTTAATCGGCCTTTAACTTTATGACTTGCCTATCCTTGGAGTCCACCGGCCCCTTTCGCCATTTCGTAGAGCTTAAAACTTAGGTTACTTATCTTCGTGAAGCAGCAGTATCCGTTGGATCTCAGAAACTTTCTTGTCGGTTACCCTTGCTATGACCACCTCGCTCGGGCCCACCACCTTTTTGCTACTTTGCGAAAGGTAGAACACATGCATCTTCTGGCTGCGAATCAACGTGAGCCGTTGATCTTTTCTAAACCGATCATTCTTAAACCAAAGAAGCCACTCACCTCTGGGACCCGCCAAGTCTTTCACTGTTTCGCAGAACTTATATCACGTGCATCTTGGGCTAGCGAATCAACGCGAGCCGTTGGATTTAAAGTAAGATGCAATCCTTTAATCTGATGGTCAATCCATCTGGTCAGGCCCGCCTAGCCTTTTCGCTATTTTGTGAGAATTAACTTGCTAGCATCTTTGCCTAGCAAAACAATGACAACCGCAAGATTAACAATGAGTTGCACAATAATTAAGTGGCCTGACAAACATTAAAACAAGATAAAGGTAAAGGTGCACAGATATAAAAAATTAAGGGACCACCTAGAGAAATAACTAATGGGGGGACACTTTTCATGATAGACCGACCCTTCTCTAAGTGGTAAAAGTAACGCATAAATATAATATAAGGGTTTTTTCAAACATAGGAAGGGTTAGAACTCAAAAACCTTAAACCCTCTTCTGACCGAAGAAAATCAAAGGCAACAAGGCCATACTAGACACATTTTTTGCAGACTTCTAGCCAACTATGGAACAAGAATATCCAATTTTAAACAGTGATAACAATGACTCTGACTGGGGATGGTTGATTGCAAGATCAACATGAGAATTCAGAAACTCTCTGGAGAATAGACCAAACACAAGCCCCAAAAACAACAACAAAAGCAAACCTAAATATGTACAGACTAAGACCTACTGTGCATGGACATTAAGAGAAGTAATGTTTCAGGAATTGTCCATGCACTAGAAATTCCTGTACCTCATCATTCATATTCTGCAAAAAATATGAATCCTTTCCATTAAGATCACAAACCAGAGAGGGGCCTATCCATAGTGACTCAAATTTTTTGTGTTTTCCCTTATCTTGTCCTTTCACATTCCATTGAAGAACCACATCACCAATTTGAAAATTTCTCAACAAGGTCCTTTTGTCAAATAGATATTTGGACTGCAATTGGATCTTCAAATTCCTCTTGTGAGCCAGAGTTCTAATTTTTTCTATCTCCACCATCTGAATCATCTGGTCTTCCATAGGTTCAGATAACTCCATGTCTTCAGCTTGCAGGAACTTATACACTGGAAGAAGATTATTGACTGGCACCCTAGATTGCATACCATAGACTAACTCAAAAGGTGAGACACCAATTGCTCTCTTAACAGTAACCCTATCCATCCAAAGGGCTAATTTCAACTTCTGGTCCCAAGACCTTTTATTTTCCTCCAGGATTTTCTTAATAATGTTCAAGAGGCTCTTATTACTTGATTCAACTTTCCCATTACCCTGAGGATGATAAGGCAAAGAGTAGGACATAACTATTCCATGGCTGGTGCAAAATTCAACAAACTCTTTTGACCTAAAGCTCATGGCATTATCCATCACTAGTTTTATAGGGACTCTGAATCTGGTTATGATATTATCCATTAGGAAGTCAATAACAAACTTACTTGTGGCTCTCCTAGTGGGTATAGCTTCAATCCACTTGGTAAAATAATCAGTAGCTACTATAATCCATCGATGACCTCTTCCTAATTTTTCAATGATTTCTCTTATAAAATCAATGCCCCATTGGACAAAAGGAGCTTCCACTGTGACTGGGTTGAGGGATAAAGCTCCCTCATACTTCAGTTTTGATGTAAACTTCTGGCATGGGTCACATCTCTGGACATGTTCATGAGCATCTTTAAACAAAGTAGGCCAATAATATCTAGCCTGAACTATCTTACCAGCAATTTTCTTAGCAGAGTAGTGACCCCCACACACTCCATCATGCATTTCAATTAACACTCTTTTAGCCTGGGATTTATCCAAACACATTAGCAATGCCCCATCTCTATTCTACCAAAACAAATCACCCTGAATGAGGACATATTTCTGTGACTTCAACTTCAGAGTTCTTCTCTGGTTATGGGTCATTCCTTCTGAAAATGTTGCATCTCTTAAAAAATGTACTATCTCTGAGTACCAGGGATGTGCCTCAATATTGGTGACCAGGATGTTCTCAACTTCAACATTATTCACTTCAACATCAAGAAGGTTTGATTTAGCCATAAGCCTAGCAAAGCCTAAACCTCTCACCAATTTAGTGATCTTAATTTCTAAATTAAATTCCTGGATTTTGGTTATCCATCTGCATCTTTTACCTGTGACCTCAGACTGGGATAGAATATCTTTGACAACTGCATGTGGGACATAAGCAATTACTCATGCATTTACAACATATGGCCTAAAAGCTTTAACAACCTCGACCAAAGCATATGCTTGCTTCTCCATAATTTCATACTTTAACTTTGCAGCCTGTAAAGATTTGCTATAAAAAGCCATAGGATGTTCATATCCTTCATTATCCTTTTGTAAAAGAACTGCAGCCACTGTGTGATATGAAGCAAAATAAAACAAAGAAAAAAGGCTTACTGTAGTCAGGGGACTTCAACACTGGTGCCTCCTGAATAGCCCTTTTGATTTCATCAAAAGCCTTTGAAGCTTCTTGATCCCAGCAGAACTTTGTATCCCTTTTAAGCAGTTTAACAATGGGCTTGACTATCTCTGCAAAATTTGCAATAAATCTTCTAACAAAATTTACTTTGCCCAAGAAAGATTGGATACCTTTAACATTCTTTGGCTTAGGCACATTGTTTATAACCTCACTTCTTTCAGGGTGTATTCTTACCCCTTCTTTGGAGACAATATGCCCTAGCAGCTTCCCTTCAATAACAACAAAATGACACTTTTTAGGATTTAAGGATACTCCAAATTCTAGAACTTTATTCAAAACCTGTTCTAAGTGTCCACAATGGTCATCCGCCCTTTTGGAGAAGCATGTCAAATCATCTTGATATACTACCATGATAATATTGATGAATTCCTTGAAAGCTACATCCATTGCCGTTTGAAAAGTAGCTCCAACATTTTTCAAACCAAAAGGCATTCTGACATACGCATATGTTCCCCAAGGGGTGGTGAAAGCAGTTTTGAATTGTTCAGATTCTTTTACTAACACCTGGTTATACCCTGAGAACCCATCCATCATAGACAATAGGTCACAACCAGTTACTCTTTGCAACATCGATTCCATATTAGGAGAAGAGTAATTATCTTTCAAGGAAGCAACATTTAGATTCCTAAAATCAACATAGAGTCTTATGTCCCCATTCTTCTTTCTAATCGGGACCAAATTTGAAACCCATGATGAATGCCTTATAGGCTTAATAATTCCCCCTTCCCTTAACTTGGTCAATTCTTGCTGCATTTTAGATTCCAACAAGGGGTTGATAGGTCTTTGTTTTTGTGTAAAAGGCTTAGCATCTAGAAGCAAAGGGACTTCATGCTGAAATAGATCCTGTCTATACACCTTCAGATATTCATAAGTCCAAGCAAAGACATGCTTATATTTCTTTAATAAATTAATAAGATTTATTCTGACATGAGGAGGCAAATTTTTTCCAATATACACCAACTTAGGGGATGATTCTGTCCCCAAGTTTACTTCCTCTAGTTCATCTAACTTAGTGGTTGATTGTTGGTGTAGATGACTGTCATTGTAACTAAACATACCTTCCAGTTCCACCAACCCTTTAGGTATTTCATTAGTTTCTAACTGAACTAGGTCGTTTCCAAATAGAGTTTCTCTATTTTCAACCACTTCCACCAAGGCATTGCAATCAATTTTTTGTCCATCATAGCCATCAATGCATTGTGTAAACCTGAGAATATCTTCATCATCAACACACACTTGCCAATTATATACATTGTCAGGAATGGCAGGCCTAGCTTTTATCTCAACTGTGGATATACCGGTTAGTGTTGCATCATCATTCTTTAATGCCACGTTTGCTAAGAAATCAGCCACGATATTCTTAGATCTTTCTATCCAATTTATAGAGAATGCACTAAAATTCTCAATCACATCCCATGCTGCATGCTTGTATCTTTTCAGTCTATCATTCTTAGATGCATACTTAGCTCTAACTTGAGAAACAACCAATTCTGAGTCTCCTAACACTTTTAACAACTAAATGCCATGACTTTTTGCAACTTCAAGTCCCAATAACAAGGCGTCGTATTCAACAGTGTTATTTGTACACTGAAAGGCTAACAGAAAGGAATATTTGAAGGTTATACCTGAAGGGGACACAAAAAGAACTCCTTCTCTAGATCCTTCTTTAGAGCAAGCTCCATCAAAATACATGTGCCACAAACCATGCTGTTGAGATTCCAATTCAGTCACAATAGAGTCAGTATTCTTCAATTGAGTTAAAAATGGTTGTAATCTAAAATTGTCAAGATCCACATCAATCATATAGTTGAGCATACTAGGGTCTACTTTCTCAATTACCCTAGGGGTACATGGTTCTCTATACAATTTGACTTGGTTTCCATTAATTGGGATAGTAGCATATGACAGATCCAATTGAACATTTTCACCCACTGCTGCAGTCCACTATCTAGATAACAACATGCCATAATGAGGTTTGGTGTCAGTTACGATGACATCCATCTTGTATGTTGCTTCAGGGAATGTTGCTATTTTTACTTCAACATCTTTCATTGTACCTATCACTAGCACTTCTCTATTATCCATAGCATAACATTTCCCATACACTGTACTCACTGACAATCCTAATTCTTTCATGACACCATAAGGCATTACATTTGCCACTGCACCAGAATCTATCATATAGTTTTTAATTAACCGGCTATTTACTAACAAAGTAATATAGAAAGGATCAACCTGTGAGGGTTCTTGTGTAATATTTGTTCTAACATATACCTCTGGGGTTTGCAGCTTCCGATCCTTTTCATCAATAGTTGAACCGGAAGGTAAAGTTGTGTTACTATCAGATATTTTAGAAAATAAAGATAAAACAACTTCTCTATGTTCCTTTATTTTCAATAATTCTATCATGGGATAGCGACCTTCATCTAGGTAAGAGCCTGAGTCATATCAAATGTGGAATTATTAATCGGCTCAGTGTTAGTCTTAACTTTCTCTATCTTAGGCTGACTTGCCTTCTTCATTGTGGCAGTTCCTTGTATATCACTAGTAGCTTTATCATCCATACCCTTGGCTACATCTTTAAATTGGTTCTTCTTTTCTTGACCATCTTGAGGCAAGGTGGTATTACTTGCTGCTTTCTTCTGGGATACTTCTTTTATAAACATTGAGCCAGGTTCACCTTGATCCCCATCCTTCTTAGTACTTCTCAAATTGTAATTGTGCTTGGCTTTGGCTATGACAGCTTTAGTGAGATTTCTTACTTCTTCGTCACTAGGCCTTCTGAGATGAACTTCTTCATCTTCAATTGTTACCACATTCAAAGTGGGATGCCAATCAAGTGTTAACTGTCCTTGGCAAGACCTTTTACTATTCAGCACATCACATTCACTAAGTTCACTTTGTAATGACTCATCATCACTTTCTATGATAGTTTCAAACATATTTATATCAGGCTCAGCCTCTTGTCTCATGGATTCTTCAAGTGCTTCAGCTACAACACATTGATTAGGAGAATGTGGTCCATCACAAGCCACACACCAAGGAGTATTCTCCAAATTATGAACATTTCCTCCTTTTAAAGGATCTGGGGTATCCTGGTTCTGAGTATTCTTTGGCTTCTCATTTTGAGGCTTGCCATCCTTCCAAGTAGTGTTGTAAGGCATGTCATGCAACCTAGGAGGCCTGTCTTGCCAATTGTAATGAGGCTTATCATTTTTACTCACCTTGGTAGTAAGATCCTTCATAGCAGTCACTAATTTCTCTATTTTGTCTTCTTCTTTAGCAACTTTATTAGGTTGTTGTTTTGATTCTTGCCACAACCTACCATCAGTTCTTCTCCCTATTTTCCCATATGCTTTCCTATTACTCTCCACATTAATGGCAATTCTAAATGCATCTCTCAGACTATGCAGATTTTTATCCCTCAGAATATAGGCCATTTTAGAATCAAAGGCATTGTAATAAGTATTCAGACACATATTGTCATCTAGCCTCATTACCTGATATAGCCTATGCATTGCTTTCTGAAATCTGACATTAAAATATGTGAAAATTTCATTGTCAGACTTTTCTGATATTGTTGAACTCATTGAGCATGAAGCTCACATTTGTCTTGTCACCATACTGTTCTTGAAAGCGATTTTTCAAATCTTCCCAAGACCCAATGCTATTCACAGGGAGACCTCTATACCAGTCCCTTGCATCATCTACTAAAGACTGTACAAATAATTTCATGATGACATCTTCATCTACAATTTCATAGTCATTTATTAAGTCACCAAAAGATTTCAAGTGTTCTTCTGCACTGATTGCATTATTCCCAGCAGATTTGTGAAGTCTATCCCTCAATTCCGTAGGAACATGGTTAGGGTACCCTGGGATTCCATCAAAAAAGAGCTTCCTATAAAGCTCTAGATTAATAGGTCTTCTCTAGAATTGGTTAGCAGTAAGGTTATTTCCCATGTTCATTCTTACATTGGGGCTTTGAGTCAGAGAGATCTGGTTACCTTGGTTAGTAACAGGGGCTTGATTGGTTGTGGCAGTGCTAATAGGCAAGGTTGGTTGAATTTTAACTGGAGGGAGTGAAGCTTGCTGAGGAACATGTTTATTTAGGTCTCCTGAGGGAAACATGATAGGAGGAGCCTTCAGATAACTAATCTTTCTTTTAACTCTTGATTGGTTGCTTCTAATTCAGCTTTCTCTAACTCCATTTGCAAATCTTCTTTCTCTTTCCTCATCCTTTCCATCTCTCTTTCATGTACAGATAGCATGTGAGAGACCTCCGCTGTAATCTTAGATCCAGACCCACCTTCCATGCATTTTTTCTTTCCTTTGTCAACATTATTTCTAACAGGTTGTGGGTCACTAAGGACTTCCCTACTTGGTTGCACTACTAACTTATATGCAGGTTTGGTCTTGGGAACTAAGATTTCTCTGATCACTGGACCTTCGTCCTCACTCTTGGCTTTTTCTTGGGTAAATAGCTCAAGGTCAACAATTTGTCTTAGAAGCCTGTCTCTCTCCATCAATTTTTCTTTTACCTCTCTCTCTTTATCTACTTCATTTTGTGTTCTTAATGAAATTAAATGATGGACTCTTCTATTCAGGACTTCAATTTCTTGGGATACCTTATCTTCATCAGGGAAGATTTCTTCAGAGTCTAAAATATTGACTTGGTCAATATCAATTAAACTGATGTTTCCATCAATTGTCCTAGGTACAAAATCTCTCTTAATGTTTGAACTACTTCCGTCTTTCCCAAAAAAACTAGCATGGGAGATCCCTTGATTTGAAACTTGGACATCTTCAATATTCCCAAACAAACCAGAATGGAAACCTAAAATATCATGCTTAGATTCGTGGGAAGAAGAATTTGAATTTGCATAGACTGGTCTCTCAGATGACTTACCCATATTGATTCTCTTCTGTACCCAAGTAACATTAGATGGCTCATGTACAACTAATCTTTTCTAGCCACTCTGTGACTGTTCAGGTAGTCACTCTTGCAATGTCTCATCAGGATGCTTCTTCATGAAAGACCTGGTGTTCCTTCCTCTCTGCATTATGCTTATTTTCTTAAAAGAGTTTGAATTATTTAAAAGGACTGGTTATACTTGTCAGAGTTGCCACCCACAAAGACTGTGGGAAATAAGAAAACAAGATTTGAACAAAAAACTTGCCAATTTAAAAAAAAACAAAAATCATGAAGATTTTCAAAGAGACAGATAACACAAATTAGAGATTAAGCAATTTTTCACAACACAGATATCCAAAAAACTTCTGAACTAATTCAGGCACAAATCTGCAACATAGATAAACACTATGACTCTCCCCAGCAGCGTCGCCACTTTTGTTAGTCTCAAATTCTGATTTCCCTCTTGTCCTCCTGTAAGAAAATGAATAACTCTGTCTGGATATGAAGAGATCAAGGAAAAAAGAACCTTAGAGTAACATATAACAAGGTTTTGAGGACCTTCTACACTTTGAACTTATCCAAAGTTCACGAGGGTATACCTTTTGTGAATACTTTCACACTTTTAAATGAGATCCATAGTAAACCAGTGTCAAAAACCATTGGATTTCATCACCTCAACATAAACTGAAATATTTGAATAAAAAATTATATACTTCTTCAGTATTGATCTTCAAGAAAATTAAAAAGAATCCCACAACAAGTACTAGTCCCTTATCCAGGCCACAGAGTCACCTAAATTAAGCAATGATTTTCAACAACTGAACATTATGGTACGCCTCATCATCTCAGCTTTCATGAACCTCATACATGCCTAACATATACATAGATCCTTTCCCATTTGACTAAAATAATTCATCAGATTCATGGCAACAGACAATAGATTTGCTGACAGAAATATTCCTTGCACATTTAATCCCTCTCCTAAAGAGAAAAGCCAGAAATAATGTCTATAAGATCGCCTTACAATCCATGCTCATTTGAACAACCCTAGATTATCCCAATGAAACTAGCAAACTATAGAATCAACACCAGAAGACAAAGAAATTTTAGGCCTGAGACTTTTATTTATATATTTATATTCATTCTTGAAAATATTACATCATCCAGAGTCATCTCCATGAAACATGGAATCCGAATACAGTATTCAGTTGTAAGGCCTCAGCAAAATGGGGTGGTAGAGCGGAAAAATAGGACAGTGAAGGAGATGGCTAGGACTATGTTGAATGAGGCTAACATACCGGATATATACTAGAAAGAAGCAATTCATACTGCTATCTACACTTTAAATCGGGTACAGCTAAGAGTGAATAGTAGAATGACTCCTTATGAGTTATGGAATGAAAGGAAACCGTCACTCAACACTTCAGAGTGTTTGGAAGCAAGTGCTTCATCAAGAGAGATGCTGATGGATTATGAAGTTAGGATTCCCGAAGTGAAGAAGGAATCTTCTTGGGATACTCAACCAATAGTAAAGCCTACAAATGCTACAACAAGAGATTGAGGAGGGTGGTTGAGAGTGTAAATGTGAGAATAGATGAAGACTCACATAGAGGAAAATCTACACCGACACCTTACATTGATGATTCAGATGTTGAAAATGAAGAACAATCTGACAATGGACCGATAGAAGATACACCAAACAAGATCCCCAACCAGTATGTGCAGAAGAATCATCCAGAAGAACAGATCATAGGATATAGGAATGAAGGGTGCAGACCAGAAGGAGATTAGCCCGGGAAGGTGAGCAGGTAAATTTCTGTCTCATGACTAAAGTAGAGCCCAAAACTTTTGATGATGCTAGCAAAAGTGAGAAGTGGGTAGAAGCCATGGTTAAAGAATTGAGACAAATTGAGAAAAATCAGACTTGGGAACTTGTTCCTAGACCAACAGACAAGAATGTCATAGGTACCAAATGGGTCTACTCGAACAAGATGAATGAAGAAGGTAAGATAGTCTGGCATAAAGAAAGGTTAGTTTGCAAAGGGTATTCTCAAGTGGAAGGTATTGATTTTGAAGAAACCTTTGCACCAATTGCTAGGTTAGAGGCAATAAGAATTTTTTTATCTTTCTTAGCCTACAAGTGATATAAAGTATATCAGATGGATATGAAATCTACTTTTCTCAATGGCAATCTTGAAGAAGAGGTGTATATAGAACAACTAGAAGGGTACTTGTTGCATGAAGATAAGAGTTTTGTATGCCAGTTGAAGAAAACTCTGTATGGTTTGAAGCAGGCTCCCAGAGCATGTTATTCCTGGTTAGACAAATACATGAAGGAGAAAGGATTCCGAAAAGGGAATGCAAAAAAAAACTTGTATGTCAAGGTAAATGGAGATTATATGATTATAGTTGCTGTATATGTGGATGATATTATCTTTGGTGGAGACAAAGACATCACGTGCAAAGAATTTGCATATCAGATGAAGACAGAGCTTGAGATGTCCATGCTGGGTGAGTTGTCCTATTTTCTTGGTTTGCAGATTTGACAGAAGGAGAAAGGAATTTTCATCTCCCAAAACAAGTATGTGAAAGACATGCTGAAGAAATTTCAAATGGAGGACAACAAACCGGTAAGTACTCCCATGGTTACCGGTTGTAAGTTGAGAAAACTAGATGAATCACCATAAGTTGAGAAAATATTGTATAGGTCTATGATCGATAGTCTGTTGTATTTAATAGCATCTAGACCAGATATTGTACAAGTTGTTTGCATGATAGCAAGATTCCAAGCTGCTTCTAAACAATCTCACTTAAATGCAGTCAAAAGAATCTTCAGGTATCTGCAAGGAACTATCAGCTATGGTGTGTGGCATCCAAAGAAAGGAGACTTATCTTTGCAAGCTTATATTGATGCAGATTGGGAAGGAAGTATTGATGACCAAAAAAGTACAAGTGGAGGTACTTTATACTTAGGAGATTGGTTAGTATCATGGCATAGTAAGAATCAAGATTTAGTGTCACTATCTACTGCTAAGGCAAAGTACATAGCAACTGCTACATGTTGTTCACAGGTTTTATGGATGAAGAAGACACTGAAAGACATACAGGTGGAGATACTGGAGCCTATTCCAATCCGGTGTGATAATTCTAGTTCAATCAACATCTCCAAGAATCCAGTAATGCACTCAAGAACAAAACACATTGAAATCAAGTATCACTTCTTGAGAGAGAAGGTAGCAGACAAGGAGGTTATAGTATAATATGTTCCCACTAGTGAGTAGATTGCTGACATATTTACCAAGCCACTTTTGTTGGGTCCATTTGAGTACTTGAGAAAAAAAAAGGGATTTGTCCCACTATTTGGTAGCACTTAAATGCATAAGAGGATGCATGATTCAAGGGTAGTCTGTTGGGTCTCAAATCAACAGATTGGATAGGTTCTAAGGAAATGCCAACTCCTATGATCAAACCATCCAATTGACCTGGCCAACTTATAGAGTGAACCTATTTGGTTACTAACTCTCTCACTTCAGGCTGTACAAGACCTAGGCAGGTATACCTATTCACTAGTGGATTATGATGACTAGTACCTTTTATAGAAGATTGAGTATCTTGATCTAACTTCCTCCTATCTCAGAATGGCATAAGTTCCTAGGATGGAGATACAACAGATGAGTTCAAGATTGTTGATGTCGAAGCTATTTGATCTTTGTGCTTGAAATTTATATGTATACACTATTGCTAATCTATTCTATATTTCCTACTTGGCTACTCCTATTACTTTAAAGTAAAATGTGAACTGATATGGTGATAAATTGTATTTTATAGATGACCAGTGCCTTCTTCGCTATTTGGGCTACAAAGTCTTTATATTTCTTTAGGACTTATTGTGTAAACTTATGAGACAATTTTTAAACCCACCCCTTCTGGAAAGTCTGTCAGTTACTATTTCTTATGAGCTCTATTTCAATGTTTCGTATTGTAAACCTCTTAAATGAATTTAACCCTAACTTTAAGATACCATCCAAGGAAGAGTTACAGGGAATAATTACAATTCACAAGGAAATCCTTTTGATCCAAATCTACAATATGGAACACAAAACTTCACTGGAAGAACACAAATAACCTTATCTCCTTTAGATAATATCACAAGCAACTGCCTACAGAAAATGAAGTAATCCACAACACATACACAAAGGAAAAACAACTGATTATATTATATATTCGCCAAAGTGGTACAATTGTAAGGCTTAGGCTTATAATGTATATCTTCGATTGCTTTAATATTACAAAACTTCCCTCATTTATATGAGAGTATATAACTTCACCAAGAGGTGTGACTGTTCAATACATAACTACTAACTAGTGTTTTTGTTAACAGACTGAAAGATAAACAAATTTAACATCCCCACATATTCTATGTATTTGTCATCTTTGTACATTCTCCTCATGTCGGTTTCTATCAAGAAATAATTAGAGAGAATGTGATTTACATAAGGTGACAAATATTTGTCTCTATCCAATCCTACCACTGCTTGATCCTTGTCATTAACGAACTCTTGTTTCCACTACTCCAGCGACACCAGTTCACCATCATTGTAAAAAGAGGGCACCCTAGGAGTATTCCCATTGTCCAATCTTTGAATCTCTTTTCTCAATCGGTCTGCAAAATCATAATGTAACTTCAAGTAGGTCTCGACTTCAATCTTCTCACCAGGAGTAAACTGTCATCATTCATCATCTCCTGCAACCGTGATCTAAGCCTTTCATGCTCCCTCAAAGCTTTGGTTGTCCCAGTGTATGTCTTCTAATAGTTCTCTACGACCAGCATCACACTTCTGAATCTGTGCTCAATGATTTCGTGAACAAACTTATCCATCTTCTGTTGCATCTTTTCTATTTGTCGAGATGACTTTTCTACTTTGCTCCTCCAATATATTGCATCTGTCCAGGCATCCATAGCATCTTAGTCAATACCATATGATATCCCTATTTCACTGGTGCCTGTCTCAATCTGCAGTAATCTTGCTTGTAGTCTTTGCTTCTCTTCATTAGCCTTTTCATATAGGCTCTTGTATGTAGAGTTCTCTCTGAGAAGAAACTCTATTTGATCCTGATTTAGCTTGGCCACATCTAAGTTTAGTCTAGCAGTGATTCTGGGATCAGTCTTTCCAACTTGTTGTATCATCAAATGTCCAAAAGCTTCTTCCGTGTCAATCAGTGTGGGTCTCTTATCTTTAGGATAGATAGCCCATTGTAGAAGAGCTTTTTGATCTGGATCATATCCTGATCCCCTGAAGAGTTTATCAATTTCATCTAGCATCATTTGCTTATTTGGATCCTATTTTTTGAGAAAGTCGTCAAATAACAGGGAAGACTTCATATCCCATCCACAATACAATAGCATGCCAAGACACTGTCTCCATTTTTCAGGTGTCATTTCTTTCATCATAAGATACATTTCCTCTTGTAGCTTTTGGACCTGCTGTTCTTCATTGCTATTTTTCATTATGTTTCTGATCTGCAATCCTCTATGTTGATATAAGAATGTGGTGAACTCTTTGGAGGCAATAAAGTCACTATTAGCAATGAAATCCTCATGTTTTAGGAATCTAACATCAGTAACTTCTCAGACATTGAACTGTCCTATTGTCAAATCCATATGTGTATCCCATTCATAACTAGGTGGGTAGTCTTCTCTAGGAGTAAATGGAATAACACCAGATGTAGAAGCAGGGGACATATGAGCTAAAGGCTCTGTACTTCTAATGGTATCAATATACTCCCCAAAGACATGAGGTGGAACTCCTTCAAGTATTTCCAATTCATGCTCCATAAGTTTGTTGGCCAACTCCAAGGGGTCCTTAATCTTTTGCAATACATTTTCATCCATTTTAACTCTGAAAAGATTCCATTTGTAGGCTTGCATCACCTTCTCAATTTTTCCTCTTTTTTCTCTGGCTTATTCTCTATCAATGTTCTTAATGAGATCATCTGGAAAATATGACTTATGCTCTCCAGCCTTTAGCTTCTATGTTGACTGGGTTGTCCTTATATATCCCTCACGATCAAAATTTTACCTTGGGTCCCCCATTGCCATGCCATAACAATCCAACTTTGTCTCTAGCAAGCCATAGCTTTTGGAACTTTTCACAATAATGTCTAAAAAGACTAACAATCCAGGCACAATTGACTGTTTCCCATGGTTTGTCAGATGTTTTGCACTCACAATTGACAATTGCCTTACAATTTCTAGGCAAGTCACTCTATTAGGCACTGTAAGTGGTAATATATATGGTCTTCCTTCAAACCCGTACACCCTTATTTGTGTGCAATTAGAAAAAACAATACCAGTCTCCCCAATTGTGGTCAATTGAGGAATCTTCGCCAAAATCCTTAGGTCTCAAGAATCTCTGAATCTATGGTGCAAGGGCATGGTCACATGGATAACCCAACAATATGTATAATGTTTTAACAAAGAACTCCTCAAAGTACCAATGCTGATTATTGGCATATCTCTGGTCCCATGAGGAAACCCATAATTGAACCAGTTTTCTCACTCCAGCTTTGTCATAGGCTCTGACACATAATTCTTCTGGAAACAATCCTTCATCTTGGCCAACATATAGCAACATATGCATAAGAAGAGAATAATGCTTACAATGCACATTGATCACATCCCCTTTCAACTTCTCCAACCCATGCTTCAGAGCTTCAACTAGGTAAGCAATAAAATCAAAGAAGCAGGGGTCTCTAGATTGTAAATCAACACAAATAACCATGGCTACAATATCCATTAAAGGATGGGATTTTATCTCTATAACCTCAGCAACACAGTAATAGGTGTATTTGAAGTAAGGGTGGAAGGAGTTGACATCATAAGGGCCTTTGTCATCTTGGCCTAATGGAACTAAAGACCCTGCATTTCTAGGCCTGTGTATGGGGAGCCTCCATGTTTTGTAAATGTGTTCTAGGTTAAAGTATTCATTTGTTAATTTCTTGAGGTCAATTGGTTCCTCAAACCCCCAATCTAACTCAAACACAGTGTCGATAACCTCGCTTGAAATTGAAAGAATCGGCTTACCCATATAGTTATATATGGTTCTGGTTTTAGGGTCATAGTTGCTTACTAAGGCTTTCATGAGTTCTACATTTACAAAGACATTAGCTACAACCAGTTTGCCTAAGTTTAATCACCATAAACTATTTATAGGTTGAGGGGCAACTCTTCTGTTGTATCCATGCACAAATAACTCATATCCCCTTAATTCAGTCTAAGTGTCTCCAAGATCCTCAAATCGATCCTCCAAACCTTCCTCATCTGCCTTAATCTTTTTAGACCTTAAACTGGATGATGGCCACTAATCAATCAAATCTTGGGCAAGGAATGCCCCTCCTTCTTCTATCTCTTGGGTTTGTCCTCTGTGGCAAGAGGTTCCTTTCCCTTTCTAGTTTTACTAGGTTTAGATGATGACTCCATTTGAATTTAAAAAGGGGCTCTTTATATGGATAACTTACTTGAAATCTATGGGCCTTCTCTGTGAACTCGTCTGATTTCTACTTTTGGTTTGTCGCCTATGGATTTCTTAATACTGTGTTATCAATTTATCACTTATGGCGAATTGAGCAGTTAGTAATGGCAGTTCAACAACAGTCACTTAGATACACATTTGAATTAAATAGTGATGTGACCTATCCGAGATTTGATTCTGATCTTCGCGGAAACCAATAATCACTTCGATGGAAACATGCCTTTCGGTCACCATTTTTTCGGTCCATCGATCCCTTTATTTCCATTGAAAACATTTTTTCTTCAAATATTATGTCAATGAGGTATTTTCTCTTCCTATTGAAACACTGTATTCGATGAGTGCGTCCATCTTTTCAACGATACACATCCTATATTAATTGGCTTCCCTGTCGAAGAAACTTCAAGCTTCGCTAACTCCCTTTATCTTTGCATCGAAACACATTTTTTATCGATACCATTATACTCTTTCGATGAAAGAGTATATCATTTCATCGAAGCCCTTCTTTCTTCAATAACTTGGTTTCATTAACATCTCTCATCGATGAACTCATTAATAATTTCTTCGATAAGATTCCCATCGGTGAAACAATATGTATCGGTGACTTGTCTTTTAGTCTCCTCAAAACTCATATCCTATCGATATCCTTTATCGATGTAACTTCCTTCCGTTTGATCAACATTAGTCTTTTGATAAGACTGTTGTTATCGGTGAGTCTTCTATGTGTTAAGCCGATAGCATTATTTCCTCGAAATCCTTTTCCAGTCAATGAAACCATTTCCTCTTTCTTTGATATTCTTTTGTCGATGGAATTATTGCTTTCGGTGAGTCCCCTTCTAAGTTCATCGGTATTCCTTTTTCTTTGACAACCCTTTTATATCGGTGAGACATCACTAGGTCTCATCGATACCAATTGAATTTGAATCGTTCGATAGGATGCCATCACACTTGTTCGACAACTTATAGGATACTTTACTTTGGTAGGAAAATGATGATTTTTCTTCTAGAAATGGGGAATTTTATGATTTAATCACAAATCAAGAAATTTTATTTAATTTAGATTTGGTACTCAACAGTGGCTCTGACTGGGGATGGGGGTATGCTATGGATTCCTTCAAGAATCTAGACTCTCTGGTTTACACAAGACAAAAATCCAAGGAAATGTGGTATTTTACAATGGGAGTGAAACCTAAACTACTGTACATGGAAAGGTTGTCAAGAAAAGAAGTTTTTTAAGAATTGTCCATGTACTGGCAATTCTTGAACTTCTCTTGTAGCACTTTGGAGAAAATAGGAATCTTCCCGTGCTTTATCCATAATCACATATGGTCCAAGCCATAAAGCCTCAAACTTGCCATGCTTGCCTTTGTCTTGACTCTTGGTATTCCACATTAGAACCCAATCACCGACCTTAAATTTTCTATCTGTTGTTCTTTTGTCATACAACCTTTTCATCTGATTCTGAGTTTTGATGTTCAGTCCCTGAGCTTTTGCCCTGACTTCATCAAGCTCTACCAACTGCATCAGCCTTTCTTGCAAAGGGTCATCAACATCTATCCCTTCTTGTGTCATGAATCTATGCATAGGCAGGAGATTATCTAAAGGAAGTCTGGCCCTTTTACCATAAACTAACTCAAATGGAGACTTCCCTATAGATTTTTTTACTATTATCCTGTCTACCCATAACACTAAATTCAACTTTGAGTCCCACGCCCTTTTAATCTGTCCTAGCACCCTTTTGATGATCTTTAGGATGTTTTTGTTACTTGACTCAGCCTGCCCATTACCTTGAGGGTGGTAAGGAGATGAATGAGATATTGTGATTCCATACTCTTCACAAAAGGTGTTGAATTCTTCAGACCTAAAGGCCATGCCATTATCAGAGATAATCCTTGCAGGAACACTAAATCTAGTGATGATGTTCTCCATTATGAATTTTATCACCACTTTACTAGTGGCCTATTTAGTAGGTATTGCTTCCACCCATTTGGTAAAGTAGTCTGTAGCAACCAAAAACCATCTGTGTCCTCCACTTGACTTTTCTGATATTTCTCCTATAAAGTCTATCCCTTATTGCTGAAATGGTTCTTCAACTTGCATTGGTCTCAATGGGAGTAATCCTTGATACTTCATCTTGCCTGAAAATTTCTGACAAGCCTCACATTTTCTGACATAAGAATAGGAATCATTGAACACACATGGCCAAAAATATCCAGATCTTAATATCTTGTGTGTAGTAGTTTTGGCTGAGAAATGACCACCACAAACCCCATCATGCATTTCCTATAGGATTTTCTTTGCTTGGCATTCATCTAGGCATAGTAACAATATCTCATCTCTGTTTTTCCAATACAAGTCTCCATTGATGATCATATATTTTACAGACTTTAGTTTCAAAGTTCTCTTCTGATTGTCAATCATATTATCTGGACATTTCATGTGTTTGAGATAATACATGATGTCTGTATACCATGCTATATTCGCAATACTAAAATTGGCTTCTTCCCATCTTACTCCATTTACTTGAAACTCTTCAACCTCTGCTCCTGCCATGAGTTTAGCCAATCCTTGACCTTTGATGACTTGTGAGATCTTGAGCTCAATATTGAATTCTTGAATCTGATTGATCCATCTGCATCTTCTCCCTATGACCTCAGTTTGCCTAAATATATCCTTCACTGTTGCATTGGGAACATATGCTATAACTTCCACACCTACCAAATATGGTCTTAATTGTTTCATTACTTTTAGAAGGGCATAAGCTTGTTTTTCATTCAACATATTTAATCTCAGATGAGTTCAATGACTTACTGAAATATGCAATGGGCTATTCACAACTGTCCTGATTCTTTTGCAACAACACTGCTGCTACTATATGACAAGAGGAAAATGAAAAAAATCAAGAAAGGCTTAATAAAATATGGAGATATCAATACCGGTGCTTTAGATATTGCCCTTTTTTGTGGCTATAAAAGCATCTAATGCTTATTCATCCCAATCTATTTTGGCTCCCTTTTTCAACATCCTTACTATAGGTTTTATGATGTCTACAAAATTAAGGATAAACCTTCTAACAAAATTGATTTGTCCTAGAAATGATTGAATAGCTTTGACAGTCTTTGGGATAGGGATTTCACTTATTGCAGCTACTCTTTCTGGGTCAATCTTTATCCCTTCTTTGGATACTATATGACCCAGGAGCTTTCCTTCTTCAAATGTGAAGTGACATTTCTTTGGATACCTTTTCAAGGCGATCACAGTGGTTTTCAGCCCTTTTTGAATAAGCTGTCAAGTCATCTTGATACACCATAATTATTACATCAATTAACTATGCAAAAGCCACATCCATTACTCTTTGGAATGTTGCCCCTGCATTTGTCAATCCAAATGACATTTGAGCATATACATATGTGCCCCATGGTGTTGTGAAGGATGTTTTATACTGTTTAGCTTCTTTAACCTTCACCTGATTATAACCCGAGAACCCATCCATCATGGATAATAGCTCGCATCCAGTTACTTTCTGCAACATGTTATCCATGTTAGGCAAAGGGTAATTATCCTTCAATGATGATATGTTCAAATTCCTGAAATCTACACATAGTCTTATGTCCCCATTTTTCTTTCTGACAGGTACCAAATTCAAAACTCAAGTAGAATACCTACAGGGTTTAATTATCCCCGCATCTTTCATTTTTATTATTTCCTCTTTCATATTAGGGAGTAAAGTTAGATTTATAGGCCTCTACTTTTGTCTGAATGGCTTGGCATCAGGTTTAAGAGGTATTTCATGTTGAAAGAGATCCTCCTTGTAGGCTTTGAGGTCATCATAAGACCACGCAAATACATGCTTATACTTTCTGAGTAACATCACCAATTGCTGCTTCATTTTAGGAGTCAATTTATTACCAATAAAAACATGTCTTGATGATTCTTCTCTTCCCAAATTAATCTGCTCAACATCAGTTTCCTTGACTGCAGTCCCTTTAATTTTGACATTATCTTGTATGTTGAAAGTTCTTTCTAGTGCAACTAGTCCTCTAGGTATCTTATTAGATTTTAACTATATGATTTCCTATCCAAACAGAGTCTCTTTCCCATTTGTCCTTTCCACAAAATCATTGAAGTTGATAGCCCGTGCTTGGTAGTGATCCACACACTATAAAATCTTCAATAAGTCAACATCATCATGAAAAAATTGTTAATTGTATAGGTTATCAAAGACAAAGGGTCTGACTTTTATTTCTACCTCTGACACTCCATTCAGTGTTATATCATTTCATTTCAAAGCAACATTAGCCAAGAAATCAGCCATGATATTCTTTGATTTGTCAATCCAACTTATCTGGAAAGCATCAAACAGTTCAATGGTGTCCCACACAACATCCCTGTATTGTTTCAACCTGAGATGTTTAGAACCAGACTTCTATTTGATCTAAGATATCACTAACTCTGAATCCCTAAAGATACTGAGCAATTTAATTCCATGCTTGGTAGCCATGTTAAGTCCAGTAAGTAGAGCTTCATATTCTACAATATTATTTGTACATTCAAATATCAGCTTAAAAGAGTACTTGAACGTCTCTCCATTTGGTGAAATAAATATAATTCTAGCCCCACTTCCTTCCTTGCTGCATGATCCATCAAAATACATCCTCCATACTTGATCCTTATTTTCCTTGACCGAAGATTCAATTGGAGTCAAGCTCTGTGTTTTTGGTTTTGTCAACTCCACTTTAAAGCTATCTATATCTGATTGGATGAAGCATACTGATTCAACAAGTTCTGCCTCCTCAATAATATAATCAGAATGAGGTTCTCTCTCAATTCCCACTTCTTGTCCATTCATTGGTATAGTGGCGTATGATAAGTCTAGCTGAACATGGTCTCTTATCAGATTGGACCATTGTTTGGATAACAACATGCCATAATTAGGGGGAACAACATCAACCATAGTGATATCTGTTTTATAAAATGCTTCTGGACATGCTGCTAACTTGAATTCAACATCCTTCATGACACCAACCACTAGGATAGAACGGTTATCCATAGCGTAACATTTACCAAAAGTTGTGTCCACTTCCATTCCAAGTTCCTTCATGACTTCCATAGGCATAACATTTATAGCAGCTCCTGAATCAATCATGCAATTTTTTATCATCTTGTTATTGATCATCAAGGTTAAATAGAATGGGTCTACTTGAGAAGGATTTTTTGTTATTGTTGACCCTAAGTATATGGTTGGAACAGGGCTACTCTCAGCATTACTATTCTGACCATTTTGTTTATGTTCTTTAGTTTTTTCCTCAAAAACACCATTGATCACTTTCAAAGTTTTCTCGCAGTACTCTGGAAACTTTATCATCTCAAGTAGTGGTACAAAGACCTTCATCTGTGTCAAGGTATTAGCAATATCAAATGATGTTGTGATAGGCAATGCTGAAGTGTTCATTGTCTCATCCTTTTCATTTTTTTGTATTTTGGAAGTCTTCAACTCCTTTTCCTTAGTTATTTTTGTATTTTGCTCCTGGGTCTTACTTGGCTTAGTTATTGGCTTAGATGTTCTATTACTCTCCTTTATGAAAATGCCCGATGGTTTACCCTGTTCAGGATTTATGGTTCTGTTCCTTAGCATGTAGGTCCTTTTGGCTTGTTCGATAGAAACTGTGGTAATTCTCTCCCGTTCCTCTTTAGTAGGGATCCCGAGATTGACTTCATCTTCCTCATCCGAGAATACTTGTTGCATACAATGCTACTGATTGATCCATCTAGAGTTTACATCATTTTCTTCATCCCCCTTAGATGAATCATATTCTTCAAATGACAATAAGTTTATTGTATGGTCATTTGCATACCCTTCACATTCTTCTTCTCCTCCCTGCAACTTCATTGCTACTACACACTGGTAAGGAGAATGAGGCATGTCACATGCTAAGCACCACATATCTTCATCAACTACCTGGTTCACCACTTTCCTCAAGGGTCTGGTATTTGGTTACCTTTTTTCTGATTCTTATCCGCTGGTTTTCCATCTTTCCATGTGGTATTGTAAGACATATCATGCAATCTAGGCCTGTCATGGCAATAGAATTGTTGTTTCTCTGTTTTATTCACCTTGACAAACAAATCCTTAAGAACATTTAGCACCTTATCCAACTTGTAATCATCCTTTGTTTGTTTAGGATCCTTTGGATTGAATAATCTTGCATCCCCCCTTCTCCCCATAGTTCCAACTACTTTCCTATTATTCTCTATAGTTATGGCAGCTTTCATAACTCCTTGAAGAGTTGTATGATTTTTTTTCTGAGCTCATAGTTTGTTTTACTGTCAAAAGCATTCATGTAATATAAGATGCTCACTTCAAGAACTGGTTTTATTCTATTAGGGATTTTGTTCATAACTTTGTTAAATCTTTTATTGAAATAAACCACAGCTTCATTAGGTTCCTTCTTGTTGCTTATGATTTCATGTAGCACAAACTCAGGACTATTGTGGTCTCCATATTGTTCAAGAAAAAGTCTTTTAAACTCTTCAAGGTTACTCACTGAAAAATCCGACAGTGCTCTAAACCAATCTCATGCATCTTCTATCAATGAATACATGAATAATTTCATTTTAACATCCTCATATGGGAGACATAAATCTTCCATGACTGTATCAAAGGATTTGCAATGTGTTTCCCCTGAGATAGCATTACTCCCAGTGAATTTTGGTATTGTAGTTCTAATTTCATTCGGAATGGGATGAGGGTACTCCATCATCCCTGAAAAATCAAACTGCCTGATGCGTTCTACGTTCATTAGTCCATATCCACCTTGAAAGAAATTTCCATAGTTCGGTCTTATATTATTATTACTAGGGGGAAATTGGTTTTATGGTTGGAAATGGTTTTGATGTGAAAAGGCGTTAAAATGATTATGCTGATATTTAGGAGGCATATTAGTGTATGGAAAATTGTTGAAGTGATTGTGTTGGTGCTCAGGAGGAATATTGGTATATGGAAGATCATTGTGCCTATGATCATATAAAGGGTTTTTCAGATACCTTGTAATTATTGCTTTTTGCATTGACTTCATCTTTGTTACTTCTCCCTTTGTTTGATCATTGAGTTGCATGTTCACACCTCACCCTATATCTCTCCAAGTCATGATCAATTTCATCTTCATTGATATTCATGCCCAATTTAGCACATCATTCTACACACTCTTGTACCCGTCCAGTATCCTTCATTTCAATAGCTACTTCCATCATTTGTTTCATTAAGTCTACTATACGGTCTAGTGCATCCATCTTGCTTGAGCTTGAGGAACTTGAAGTACCTGTCCTTGAATTTGGACAATGATTCTCAAAGCCAGGAGGGAATTTCCCTTTTCGTGCTCTATCCGCAGTTGCCAAGTCCTTATTTCTAGGGTATGTAGGAACTATGTAGTTCTGTTTATCCAGAGCTAGATGTGAATGGTTTTCAGAATATTAATGATTATACTTTCCATTCATGAAGTCATTCTTGGGTCCCATCGGACTATCTATTGATTCTTCTTTTGAATTCATTTTATTTCTTTTATGATTAAATTTTAATTGTACTATTGGGTGGCCTTGTGTTATTGACCTTCTTTCGTACATAAAATTTCTTATTTCAGAGTCGCCACCTTTCTTCTTGAAAGGAAATTGTATTTTGTATATGAGTTCTTTCCCACATCAGAGTCTTTCTTAAATGAATGTATCCCCAAAAGAGTCACTAATCTATTGGGTTTCAGATCAATAGATTGGATAGGTTCTAAGGAAATGCCAACTCCTATGATCAAACCCTCCAATTGACCTGGCCAACTTCTAGAGTGAACCTATTTGGTTACTAACTCTCTCACTTCAGGCTCTGTAAGACCTAGGTGGGTATACTTATTCACTAGTGGCTTTTGATGACTAGTGCCTTTTATAGAAGATTGAGTATCTTGATCTAACTTCCTCCTATCTCAGAATGGCATAAGTTCCTAGGATGGAGCTATAGTAGATGAGTTCAAGATTGTTGATGTGGAAGCTATTCGATCTTTGTGCTTGAAATTTATATGTATACACTATTTCTAATCTATTCTATATTTCCTACTCAGCTACTCCTGTTACTTTAAAGTAAAATGTGAACTGATGTGGTGATAAATTGTATTTTATAGATGACCAGTGCCTTCTTTGCTATTTGGGCTATAGAGTCTTTATATTTCTTTAGGACTTATTGTGTAAACTTATGAGACAATTTTTAAACCCACCCCTTTTGGAAAGTCTATCAGTTACTGTTTCTTATGAGATCTATTTTGGTGTTTATATTGTAAACCACTTGAATGAATTTAACCCTAAATTTAAGAGACCATCCAAGGAAGAGTTACAGGGAACAATTACAATTCACAAGTAAATCCTTTTGATCCAAATCTACAATATGGAACACAAAACTTCACTGGAAGAACACAAATAACCTTATCTCCTTTAGATAATATCACAAGCAACTGCCTGCAGAAAATGCAGTAATCCACAATACATACACAAAGGAAAAACAATTGATTATATTAAATATTCACCAAAGTGGTACAATGGTAAGCCTGAGGCTTATTATGTATATCTTCAATTGCTTTAATATTACAAAACTTCCCTCATTTATATGAGAGTATACAACCTCACCAAGAGGTGTGACTGTTCAATACATAACTACTAACTAGTGTTTTTGTTAACAGATTGAAAGATAAACAAATTTAACATCCCCACATGTTCTATGTATTGGTCAACTTTGTACATTAAAATATCTTTGTTCATTCTCCTCATGTCGGTTTCTATCATGAAATAATTAGAGATAATGTGATTTACATAAGGTAACAAATATTTGTCTCGATCCAATCCTACCACTGCTCGATCCTTGTCATTAACGAACTCTTGTTTCCACTGCTCCAGTGACACCAGTTCACCATCATTGTAAAAGAGGGCACCTTAAGGGGATTCCCATTGTCCAATCTTTGAAGCTCTTTTCTCAATCAATCTGCAAACTCATCATGTAACTTTAGGTCTCAACTTCAATCTTCTCACTAGGAGTCATTAAACTATCATCATTCATCACCTCCTGCAATCGTGATCTGAGCCTTTCATGTTCCCTCAAAGCTTTGGTTGTCCCAGTGTATGTCTTCCAATAGTTCTCTGTGACCAGCATCACACTTCTGAATCTGTGCTCAATGATTTCATGAGCAAACTTATGCATCTATCCAGGCATCCATAGCATCTTGATCAATACCATATGACATCCTCATTTCACTAGTGCCTGTCTCAATTTGCAGTAATATTGCTTGCAGTCTTTGCTTCTCTTCATCAACCTTTTCATATAGGCTCTTGTATGTAGAGTTCTCTCTAACAAGAAACTCTATTTGATCCTGATTTAGCTTTGCCACATCTAAGTTTAGTTTAGCGGTGATTCTAGGATCAGTCTTTCCAACTTGTTGTATCACCAAATGTCCAAAAGCTTCTTCTGTGTCAATTAGTGTGGGTCTGTTATCTTTAGGATAGATAGCCCATTGTAGAAGATATTTTTGATCTGGATCATATCTTGATCCCCTAAAGAGTTTATCTATTTCATCTGGCATCATTTGATTATTTGGATCCTATTTTTTTTAGAAAGCCTTCAAATAACAAGGAAAACTTCATAACCCATCCTGAACACAATAGCACACTAGCCTCCTTAAGCAACTGTCTCCCTTTTTCAAGTGTCATTTCTTTCATCATAAGATCCATTTCCTCCTGTAGCTTTTGGATCTACTGCTCTTCATTTCTATTTTTCATGATGTCTCTGATCTACAATCCTCTATGTTGATATAAGAATGTGGTGAACTCTTTGGAGGCAATAAAGTCACTACCAGCAATGAAATCCTCATGTTCTAGGAATCTAACATCAGCAACTTCTCAGACACTAAACTGTCCTATTGTCAAATCCATCTGTGTATCCCCTTCATAACCAGGAGGGTAGTCTTCTCTAGGAGTAAATGGAATAACACTAGATGTAGAAGAAGGGGACATATGAGCTAAAGGCTCTGTACTTCTAATGGTATCAATATACTCCCCAAAGACATGAGGTTGAACTCCTTCAAGTATTTCCAATTCATTCTCCATAAGTTTGTTGGCCAACTCCAAGGGGTCCTCAATCTTTTGCAATACATTTTCATCCATTTTACCTCTGAAAAGCTTACATTTGTAGGCTTGCATCACCTTCTCAAATTTTCCTCTTTTTGATCTGGCCTCTTCTCTATCAATGTTGTTAATGAGATCATCTGGAAAATATCACTTATGCTCTCCAGCCTTTAGCTTCTGTGATGACTGGGTTGTCCTTATATATCCCTCAGGATCAAAATTTAGCCTTGGGTCTCCCATTGCCATGCCATAATAATCCAACTTTGTCTGCATCAAGCCATAGCTTTTGGAATTTTTCACAATAAAGTCTGAAAAGACTAACAATCTAGGTACAATTGACTGTTTCCCATGGTTTGTCAGATGTTCTGAACTCACAATTGACAATTGCCTCATAATTTCTAGGCAAGCCACTCTGTTAGGCACTATAAGTGGTAATAGATATGGTCTTCCTTCAAACTTGTACACCCTTATTTATGTGCAATTTGAAAAACAATACTAGTCTCCCCAATTGTGGTCAATTAAGGAATCTTCACCAGAATCCTTAGGTCTCAAGAATCTCTGAATCTCTAGTGCAAGGGCATGGTCACATGGACAACCCAACAATCTATACAATATTTTAACAAATAACTCCTCAAAGTGCCAATACTGATTATTGGCATATCTCTGGTCCCATGAGGAAACCCATAATTGAACCGGTTTTCTCACTCTAGCTTTGTCATAAGCTTTGACACATAATTCTTCTGGCCACAATCCTTCATCTTGGCCAACATATAGCAGCATATGCATAAGAAGGGAATAATGCTTATAATGTGCATTGATCACATTCCCTTTCAACTTCTCCAACCCATGATTTAGGGCTTCAACTAGGTAAGCAGTAAAATCAAAGAAGCAGGGATCTCTAGACTGCAAATCAACACAAATAACCATGGCTGCAATATCCATTAAAGGATGGGCTTTTATCCCTAGAACCTAAGAAACACAGTAATAGGTGTATTTGAAGCAAGGGTGGAAGGAGTTGACATCATAAGGGGCTTTGTCATATTGGCCTAATGGAACTAAAGACCCTGCATTTCTAGGCCTGTGTATGGGGAGCCTCCATGTTTTGTAAATGTGTTCTAGGTTAAAGTATTCATTTGTCAATTTCTTGAGGTCAATTGGTTCTTCAAACCCCCAATCTAACTCAAACACGGTGTCGATAACCTCCCTTGAAATTGAAAGAATCGGCTTACCCATATAGTTATATATGGTTCTGGTTTTAGGGTCATAGTTGCTTGCTAAGGTTTTCATGAGTTCTACATTTACAAAGACATTAGCCACAACTAGTTTGCCTAAGTTTAATCGCCATAAATTATTTATAGGCTGAGGGGAAACTCTTCTATTGTATCCATACACAAACAACTCATATCCCCTTAATTCAGTCCATGTGTCTCCAAGATCCTCAAATTGATCCTCCAGACCTTCCTCATTTTCCATAATCTTTTTAGACCTTAAACTAGATGATGGCCACTAATCAATCAAATCTTGGGCCAAGGAACACCCCTCCTTATTTTGTCTCTTGGGTTTGTCCTCTGTGGCAAGAGGTTCCTTTCCCTTTCTATTTTTACTAGCTTTAGATGATGACTCCATTTGAATTTAAAAAGGGGCTCTGTATATGGATAACTTACTTGAAATCTGTGGGCTCTGTGAACTCATCTGATTTCTACTTCTGGTTCATCGCCTGTGGATTCCTCAATACTGTGTCCTTCGTTATCAATTTATCACTTATGGCGAATTGAGCAGTTAGTAATGGCAGTTCAACAACGGTCACTTAGATACACGTTTGAATTAAATGGTGATGTGACCTAGCCGAGATTTGATTCTGATCTTCACGACAATGAATAATCACTTTGATGGAAACATGTCTTTCGGACACCAGTTTTTCAGGCCATCGATCCCTTTATTCCCATTGAAAATATTTTTGCTTCAAATATTATGTCGATGAGGTATTTCCTCTCCTATCGAACATTGTATTCGATGAGAGCATCCATCTTTTCACCGATACACATCCTATATTAATTGGCTTCCCTGTCGAAGAAACCTCAGGCTTCGATAACTCCCTTTATCTTTCCATCGACACACATTTTTTATCGATACCATTATACCCTTTCGATGAAAGAGTATATCATTTCATCAAAGCCCTTCTTTCTTCAATGACATGCTTTCATTAACATTTCTCATTGATGAACTCATTAATAATTTCTTCGATAAGATTCCCATCAGTGAAACAATATGTATCAGTGACTTGTCTTTTAGTCTCCTCAAAACTCATATCCTATCGATATCCTTTATCGATGTAACTTCCTTCTGTTTGATCGACATTAGTCTTTCGATAAGACTGTTGTTATCGGTGTGTCTTCTATGTGTTAAGCTGA
Organism: Cryptomeria japonica; assembly: GCF_030272615.1. Classification (NCBI taxonomy): domain Eukaryota; kingdom Viridiplantae; phylum Streptophyta; class Pinopsida; order Cupressales; family Cupressaceae; genus Cryptomeria; species Cryptomeria japonica. The sequence goes on along the minus strand of NC_081411.1, from coordinate 445,018,410 downwards.
TAGCATTATTTCCTCGAAAACCTTTTCCCATCGATGAGACCATTTATGCTTTCTTCGATATTCTTTTGTCGATGGAATTATTGCTTTTGGTGAGTCCCCTTCTAAGTTCATCGGTATTCCTTTTTCTTTGACAACCCTTTTATATCGATGAGACATCGCTTGGTCGCATTGATACCAATTGATTTTGAATCTTTGGATAGGATGCCATCACAATTGTTCGACAACTTATAGGATACTTTACTTTGGTCAGAAAAAATATGATTTTTCTTCTAGAAATGGGGGATTTTATGATTTAATTTCACAAATCAAGAAATTTTATTTAATTTAGATTTGGTGCTCAACAAAGTCAACCATTGCTACTATCTTATGACTCTTGAATCATGAAGCATGGACATAGGGGGAGAGTGTGTCTTAACTGGATGCCGTCAAGGGAGAGATTATTGGTGTTAGACTAAGGTTCCCTTTGCCATTGCTGTCAAAGGGGTAGAGAAACCGGAAAAGAAAAAGAAAATATTGACATCAATACCAAAGGGGGAGATTTTTGGCATTGAGTTGTCATTGATGTCAACCGGTATTGCAAGCAAGCTATCAGTAGAGGTATGTCATCCGATATGAAGAAGAGTGTACCGGTATGGTGAAAGACAAATAAGGTATTGAGAAGATTAACATGAAGGCTTGTCAACTAGTATGGTGGAAGATAAGTAGTTATTGAGACTATCAGTGACTTCACCGGTATGAGGTGAGATTCATGTGTGTGTTAGCATGTTGAGTGATAACTGGTAGAGAATAAACTGGTTTGGAGGTTGGCTATGTATTTATGATGAAGAGGCAGAATGTTAAAGTAATCACAAACCATCAGAGGTGAAGATGTGATACCAGTGTAGTGTGCACTATGAGTTAGCAGAAGGAGAAGGTCTCACCAGTAAAGGTTTGTACCAGTAAGAGTTTGCTGAATGTTCAAGTGTAAACCAACTTTGTGTCAGTGAGATGAGTGTATGACCATTGTGATGCCATGTGGAGCTGAGGTGGCAAACATGCAGAGGTCAGTGAAGCTTCTATCAACATGGTTGTTGAAATAGCTAGTCGACATTAATGAAACAACCAAAAATCACAGGATGGTAATTGACTATTGTGGCTCGAGGAAGAAAGAATGACAGAGAAAGATTAGGGAGTAGTTGGTGCCTGGATCAAAGCAAAGAAATCAAATTGCAAGATGACCTCGAGAAGGAAACAAATGGCCTATAAATGAGTCGACAGATTTCAAGGCAAAAAATCATGGATGAGATTGCTATCTTTAGAAAATGTGCATTGGATAATGGAAAATGTGTACAAATGCATTCCTCGAGTACAGGTGATCAATCCAAGGCAGATTGGATCGGATCTCATGCAGATTTTGAAAGGTGAAGGAAACCCTAACCGCCCCAAGTTTGAATTGATTCTTGGTGGGAAATCTCAAGTTCAAATATGATGACTTGAGACTATGATTGCTGTTGCTACAGAGAGAAGACAAGTGTGAATTATCTATCTAAGAGCCAAAGAGATAAACACTTGAAGTGTTTATGAGTGAAGAATTGACCGATAAGGAGAAGCAGATTAAACCGGTGTAAGGAACAACCGGTGGAGTGTGCATTGAACGTAGAGGTGACAAATCAGTAGAATCTATGCCTAATTAAGAGTGATCAAGTGTGAGTTGAGAGAGGGGAGACATAGTGAGAGGGGATTTAGAAAAGTTATCAACAAAGTCAAGTTGCAGAGTGGGTGGAGTGAATACAAACCGGTAAGGGTGAAACCGGTAGAGGAGAATATTGTAAGGTTGCAAAACTTCATTTGCAACAATGATTTCATTTGTATAACTATGATTTATATTGTTTTTACTAAGTTGAAGCTTAGTGCACGGGTTGTAGCTCCTTTAGGTTGTAGCCTATAAATTGTGCAGGGGTTGGTGCTCCTTTGAGTTGGTGCTCATAACTCAGGGGTTGGTGCCCTAAATATTATAATCAAAGAGTTATTGTGAGGCTGGATTGGAGCATAAGATCTCCAATAGCTATTCTCACCAATGTTTTTTCCCACATTGGGTTTTCCTTGTATATATCTAGTGCTGTGTGTTGCATCCTTGTGCATGTGTTATATTAATGTTCTAGCAAGTCCACTCACAGACCTTGTTTGCATTGTTTGAGCTACCGGTTAGCACTCAGTTTGTTTTATATATTATCAGTATCTCCTTGTTGAAGGAAAATAGTTTAAATCACTGATTCACCCCCCTCTCAGTGATCCATTGTGTCCAACAACTCGTCCCTTATGTTTACTAGTGTGCATTTGTGTTGTTTTCACTAGGAGCACTATTGTGGAGTCATATCTGATTGTTTATGCCTTTGAGAGTACCTGATATTCATGTTAGACCATGGGATGCTTATGATGGGTTGGGAGGATTTAGTTTCACTGGTGCTCCAGTTGTTCTTTTGTATTTGCTCAATTTCATGTTTCAGATGGATCCTTTTTCTTCTTCTTGGATCATTCTTGTATCTCTTGGACTGATGTGGTCATATGTATATTTGTTTTTGTATGCCTTGATGTCAGGATATAATGATGGAGTCATATGTATTATTTGTTTCTGTATGCCTTGATGGAAAGATGTAATTGATGTGAACCTTATGTATTCTTCACCCTATTATTTATTAGAGGGATCTTGCAGTTGAAGCAAACCCGTAGATGTAGCCCATTAGGGGTGAACTCCGATATCAATTTGGTGTTGTGTGGTGTATGTGTTCATCTGGTTCCTTTTTATTTTGGATGTATGAATGACATTATGGTTAAAATGTATAATGTAGATTAGATGATATTAATCTTAAATGCATGTATGAAGTTATATAATTTGATGCCATAATATGGATCATGAAGAATGTAGGTTTAGTGACATGCAAATTATTCATTATCTTATAATGCAAACAAAGTATGTATGGAAATTAAATGTATGGCATATGTTTTAATTTAAGGTTGGATGTAATGTATGGTTAAATTGCAATGAATGAACTTAATCATGTTATCTATATTTTAACCTATTTAATAAATTTAACCATTGATTAAGTATAATTATGTTATTAAGTTAATCAACTTAATTGGATTAATTAACATGATTTGAGTTGGTGGTGAACCAAGTAACCACATTGGGAAAACCCTTAAGTGTTAGTTAAGTCTTCCACTGTGTAATCTGAACTTAATGTTAACTCAATTTATCATTATTCTAATTAAAGTTTAAAAAATTAAATATTTTCACTCTTATCTAGTGTTTTATTTTTATTCGTTCGGGGTTGTCCTGGCTGGGCATTACATGTGTGTGCATACATACATACATACATACATACATACATACATACATACATACATACATACATACATACATACATATATACACACAAATATATATACATATATACATACACACATATACATATATATACATATATATACACATATATACATATATCTACACATATATACATATATCTACACATATACATATATACATATATATATACATACATATATATACATATATATATACATACATACATATACATATACATATACATATACATATACATATACATGTATATATATATATGTATATATATATGTATATATGTGTATGTATATGTATGTGTATCTATGTATGTTAATGTGTGTATGTATATATGTGTATATATGTATACATACATATATACACATATATACATACACACACTAACATACATACATATATACACATATATACATACACACATTAACATACATAGATACATAGACATATACATAGACATATATACATACATAGATAGATACACATATACACATACATAGATACACATATATACATACACACATATACATAAATATATACACATACATATAGATACATACATACATATACATAGATATATACACATATATATACACATTATACACACAAACATATATATACATATATGTATATGTGTATATCTATATCTATATCTATATCTATATCTATATCTATGTGTGTGTGTGTGTGTCTATATCTGTATCTATATCTATGTATGTATATATGTATGTATGTATGTATGTATGTATGTATGTATGTATGTACGTATGTATGTATATACATAAGTAAGGTTACATTTATTATTCATTATTCACTTAGTTATACATTGAATTCTAAAATGTATATTATTGATGTGGATGTTTGAATGATTATAGGTGAATGGTATGCTATAGGTTGAGACTTTATAAAAGGTTTTAAAGGTCTTGTTGTATTGAAGATATTTTTCTTTTAAATTATATTACTATGAGTGTCTTTTAGTTGTGGGGTTTCTACCTAAAGGGTTTCCCACATAAATCTTCTGTGTCTTGTGTAATCTTGTTAACACAATTTTTTTTATTTACTTCTATTCATATTGGATATATATTAAAAGTAGTGTTGATCAACATCTGAATACAATTTAATCTTTAGTTTTCAATATCCTACTCTATTAGTTATGTGCAACAAACAAGGGTTTTAAATACCCCCAAAAATTATCAATTTGGGTATACTCTCTATCTTCTTCATCAATGCCTTAGATGCTAGGAAATATAGAAAATTTGACATTCTAAAATGTTACATTTATGTTCTCCCTCTTCCTATTCGATTATTCTATTGTTTAAACATACACCTAATAATTTAAAATTTCTCCTAGATATTTCAAACATAAGTTGGTTGGTTGGAGAGACTATTTCTCAACTCAACTAGGTAAGATACATAATCAAAGGTTCCTTTAAAAAAGTCCTAATTTTCGTATTCTCTCATTTTGAGGTCCTAGGTATAGTATTGGTGAGGATAGAGGGAATTCATTCTTTAGTTGAATTCATTTTGGTGGCTAGGAGAAGGTTATATAGCTATATATCATGGGGGAATTAAGGTAAAGAAAAATAAAGGTTATGAATAAGGACCTCCTAGCTAAAATGGGTTAAAGAATCATGAAATACAATAAAATTTGGATTTGATATCATTAAAGATATATAAGTAGAAAGAAGTGAAGTTGGTTTCTTCGATATCTTAAATTCTCCTCCTCAATTACCTACCATCTTGAACAACATAGTGAAGAGGAAATGACTATCCAGGCCTTATGATGCACCAAGATATTAATACTCTTCATATATTATTAATACATTGTAATAGATTTTTGGCACATCCTAAGGGTTGTATAGCCATTTCCTAGTGAAGTGTAGGAATGTTTTTTATTATAAAGGGTATAATAGGAAATTAGGGATGAAGACAAGATCTTATATTGGGGGGTGCTTGCATTTTTAGTATCTCCTTGATTTATAGGGAACCTTCAAACTCTTTCAATTTAATTTTCAAACGGTTCACATGGGAAAAGGTCAAGGATTAATGAATTATTTGTGGAAGACATAAATGTAGATTTTTTTTTACATTTGGAGACTATGAACATGAAGGTTCTTATTACTTTAATGATACAATAGTATCCACAAGTGTAGATAAATCTTGCATCACCCAAAAATATTTAATATTCCTAATGTCTACGTGGTCATTCTTAGATGAATAAAATTGTAACAAGGGCCTAAATATTTGCGCATGTTCTATCGTATGTGTAATTATATTGGTTGGGCACATGTTACAAGTTGGCATTAGGCATTTTTGAAGCATCCACATGTTGAAAACACTCAGATGCTAAGAGGGGGGGGGGGATTATAATTGACTAAAACTTAACGATTCAATAATATTTAACCATTAAATCAAATCTGTAGAATTAAAGAACAGATTCAAAACATACACCACATAAGAACACCAAGATTATTAATTGGAAAATCCAAGGAGGGAAAAACCATGGTGAGGATCAACTTGCACTATATGAAACTGATATTACAATGTTTGTTTTAGGCACACTTCCAGGGAAGCTCACTACTCCTTGAATAGACTTCCAGGCTAATACACATTGGCTTAAGGAAAGATACAAAGGACTTTCTTAGAAGATGCACTATCTCTTAACAAGACACATGAAAATTCAAATAAATAATATAAATTTAACTATTGTAGAAGAAGAATTTAACTTATGCTAAAATTGTAGTCCTCTTTTGTAGCACCATTACTCTATTTATAGATTTAGCACACTTCATACTCATCTGAAACATCATCGTAATATTTTGCACATCACATCACGATATCTCTCAACACTTTATATCATTTAAAATCATCTATCCTTTCTTATATATCCTTCTCAATATCCAAAATCATCAATTAGGTTGTCATCCATAGGACCTATCAAATGAAAAATGTGACCTAAAATAGGTCGACTTCAAACATATGTATCGACCACAAAAATAGGTTGTAGGTCAACACAAGGTAAAGGTAAACCTAAAATACACCTTAACACATCCTTCAAGGAAATATAATAGGCTAGGCTTAAATGTATATGAAGGAACACATTTTGTCAGCTCAAACATCAACATTGTTTGTCTAAAATATTGTCTGTTTTCCATCAAATCATCAAAGAGAAACCCAAAACATTATACAAAATAAGATATAGACATTGAATACCATCTACAACCTTAATACAATCATCTTTGAAAGGAATCAATCATCAAATTCTAGCACAAGAGAATTAATCCACTGCCTAAATAGAAACAGGGCAACCCAGATAGATTGGAAAAGGTCATCATAAAGAATATTGTACTATGGAGCACCAAATCATTTGAAGCTCATATCAGTGACCCTTATACCATCTTGAACATTCTCAAAATGGCACAAGAAAACCAATCATCGTGAAAGAATGTGGAGCATTCTGGTGATTCAACACAGACACATTACATTTTCAAACCATGATTGAAAGAACATACAATTATAACTTTATTTGCAGAAGTGATTATAATTTGTAATCTCAGAAGTAGGCCCCTAGACACACTATAAATATTAATTCCTGAACTACACACCAAGAAGATGTAATGAGAGAAAATGTGGACCAATCTACCAACATATATACTTGTGAAAATACTCTTCTCAATACTAAATTTTCTCAATTAGCCAAATATGAAATCACATCAATGTCACTCAACTGACTCCAGAACATGTAGTCACCATTTATTATAAATGCATTGACATTACATAGAATATGTAACAAAATGTTACCATATGGTTACCAATCATCCAGATAGATATTCTTCCATGAATACATTTGTTGAACCTCTTGACTATCTTCCTTGTTGATCTCAAGACACTTACTGAGTTAGAGACACAAGTGCTCTCAAATATGCCTTACCAACAATGTCAATTTATGACAACACCTGACAACACATTTTCTACTAATCTCCTTATTGTCAATACATATTGTTAGATATCAAGTTGACACCATTGACAACACATATTGCCAACAATCTTACCTTTGTCATTCATGGAAACTCTTATATATATATCTACAAATATTCTCTTCCTTTATTTGTATAAACTCCCTTTGACAAAAAACCAACTATATACATTTTCTCCCTCTTTATTTGCAGTAACTATCCACTATCTCCCCTCTTTTGACATTAAGGACAAAGGGAATAATATCTACACCAACCAAAAAAATACTATATATACTCCCTCTAACAATGTGCATTCATTACAATATTCCCTTAGATAGATATCCCTCAAAAACTAATAATATATACAAAAGTCTTCTAGTATAAACCCAAAAATGATATTTTATTATATTACAAAAATGTAAAACCAAAAACTATCTCATCTAAGCCTTAGCAATTCGCTTATAGGGTAAGATACACTTATACTTTACCTTGAGATGAGCTAGAGTTGCATCCCAAGTAGACTTTGTTGAGGTAAGGATATAGTTTTGGCACTCAAACTGTATGTACACATCCTCAACTACACCAACATTGTATAACACTTTCATTTTATACTCACCTTATGCTACTTCCAAAATACCAATTAGAGAAGCCAACCTCCAAGTCTGTTGCATCAATGGTTGCATTTCCTTGATCTTCTGGATGTACCTATGTTGGAGTTTCATCCTTCTGATCAACAAAGACACCTTCCTTCACTTCCAAATGGGAAATCTGAACCGCATCACTGTATAAAGGATTGTTCTTTATGATCTTTCTCCAGATTCCTTCAGTTTCCTTCCTCACTTCTTCAACCCTACCAATCATCAACCTATTCACCCTATACCTACTTCTGAATTCTTTCTCATTTGCTTCCTCATTGAATCTTTTGGCTTCATCTTAGGAGATAAAGGTGTAGACATTGATCAATTCCATTTCTTTCATTTCCTTATCTATTTTTCTAGTTGTTAGTCTCCTTACATCAATAATGTTATATAGATCCTTAGGGATACTCCGCTCCAGCTCAATCAAGGTTTTGCTAAAGTTGTGTAGATACAAAACAATTGCTTCCTCAACTTTTCTTTGATTAGTCTCAGCTATATTTTCATACTATGCTCCAATATTCTTCAAAGTTCCATCCACAATTATCTCATCAATCAATTGATTCATTGTCAATGGAGGAAGAAATGTATATTTACCTTGCAAATTGTCGATTTCAAGATCATCATCAAGTTGAGTTCCGAGCTTCCTTCCCCTCTTGGGTCTTCCGGTAAGGGTAGATTCTAATTTAGCTTTCTTTCTCTACGCTAGGCCATCGGATTGTGGTTTCCTCACCACCCTTACTTATTCAAATGAAAATATTTAAAGAGGAAGAATGATTAAATCCACACTACAATCAATTTGATACAAATTTTAATTCAAAAGATGAAGATATGAGAAGCCCTACCTCATTTTTCTTCAAAATGAAAAGGCATAAAACTCCCAACATACCAAACAAATTTGTACAATTCTTGAATAACATTGAAGACCTCCCAATTCATACTCCAATGCAACAAACCCCATTCTAATCCACCCACAAACCAATTCATTATTCACAATCCAAAAGTCAAGCAAGAAGAGGGTTTTTCTCTCCAAGATATGGCTAAGTTCTTTTGTTGGTAAAATAATGTTGCAAAAATAATGAAATGTTGTCTCCTCCCCTATGATTTGGAAAAATATCCCTTTAATTAGAAATCCTATCTTCATCTATTTCACGATTATTCCCTTTGTAGTGTCCCTCTCCAATTCTTCTTTTGATTTATGCATCGATAGACTTATGTAGACTTCTGATGGTGTTTTGATTGATACTACGACTTTACTTATGTTTCAGATACTTATTGATGATGCTAGACATTTTATATAAAAAATGATATATGATGATCTATGTGGATGATGACATAACCTAGACTATTATGATGGATGTATTTATATTTGATGATTTATATGCACTCATTATTCATGGTTAGATTATAGTGTTTATGAGATTATGATGATACCTTGATGGTACTAACTCGATTTCATGATTAGTTTGGATGAGTTGATGCTATGATTGCTGTGAGTATCTTACTATTGTATTTGTGATAGAGATGATGTCATATCACTCATTGCGAGCATGATATGATGTAATTCTCTTCACTTGTCTGATCATTTATGATACATGTTAGTGTAAATGTTGTTTTGTGGATATTGGTGGATGCAGGATTGTAGGAACTAGACATCGACTCCACTTGGTTTCATAGGTCTGAACGTTTCTTTATCCTTATGGAAAATTGATCGGAGATGGCATAAGTTTCTTCTACACACTCTAGGCTTAAGTTGATATCCTTGTTAGTCAGTGGCTAGAGTCTTGTGTTGTGATGTTCAACCCTATGTTGGGTTGACGTGTGGCCTTGTGGTTATTTGATTATTTAATTAATAATCAATTTATATAGTTTATTAATGTTAAAGTTAAATTATTTATTTATTTAATTAATAATTGATTTATAATTATAACAATCAATAATATAATAATATTTCTTTCTATATTGCAAAGTTCCCTTATTTGGCTTCCGTAGCAGTGGTAACTCGCTTTTAATCTAGGGATCTTCTGTTTTAGGTGGATCTGAGGAGAAGAAAAGCCAACTATAATTTCAGACACATCATATCATTCCACACTTTATTGAGCTTGTTCTCCAATATTATTTGAAGTCATTGTTCATAATTGTTATCGCTGCACTAGGAGGGGATAGAGTTCTCTTATTTGTTATCAATAGATGTTCGCAGCCACTGCATTTGTCAGAGCTAGGGTTTATTAGAAGCATTGTTGTCAGGAAAGAGAAAGAAGCCAATAGCCTTGATTTCATCCTGAAATAGTTAGAAAGGAGTCAAAGAAGGTAATAATTGTAGAAGTTAAAGAGTGCAAATCGCTTGTGGCAACAAATCTGTTCCAGATCTGTCAAAAATCGTAAAAATAAATATGAGATCACGACACATTGTCGCTGTTTTGAAGACGCTAAGCTTGCAAAATGAGAATTAGCTATTCTTCCAAACAATGTGCGGACTCCATAAATAGCTGCAGACAGTGTTTTGAACCCAGAGGAAGATCAGGAGTGTCAGAGCTTTTTTATTCAATCGTTCTCTCTCAGGTTCAGTAGAAATTTAATACAATGATCAGACATGGCTAGTAGAGGACATTTGGGTTCATGGGTGGATGCGGGCTGGGAAGAACCGCCTCATATTCTGTAGTGGGTCTACATGAATGACAGATGGAAGGACATGGTGATACAGGTAAACCGGAGTAGAAATAACAAGGTTTTTCAGCCAGCTTCAAAATACTTTCAAGGCTTCTTTGGGAACAGACACAATGTGGCATGGAGGCAGAATAACAATGGAAGGAGATTCACTCCAGGGCATTTTAATAATGGTGCGAATCAAGGGAATTTTGAGAAGAAATTCAAGGGCTTTTCAAGGAAATGGTCTTTGGATCTAGGCAATCAAGGAACATTTGCTAGGGTTGTTGGCTTGGCAAATAAGGAGACTGCGGCTAGGGTTTTTGTTTCTTCACAACAAGTGGGAAATAAGGTAAATGTGAACCTCAAGGAAGCTAGTTCGGAAAAGGTAAGTAAGATACCTTCTGATCCTATTCTTCTGGGGGTTTCTTCATCACAGGTTTGGGCTCCTATCCCTTATATCAATCTTTTAGGTTCCTATGTCGATAAGAAAGCGAATTGTTTGCATACGAATGCTATTTCTGGGGAAATTTGGGGTGATCAAATTAGTTTGTTAAAGCTTTATAATAAATTGTAGAAAAGATGGGGGGATATGCATTATTTTCAATTATTGTCTACGAATGCTTTTATTATTGTCTTTGATTCTCCTTGATGAGGTATTAAGAACTTCGCATCATTGGTTTGGAAAACATTTAATTTTAATTGCGGCTTGGAAACCTTTTTTTGTTCCTTCTTGGTCTAGTTCAAAACTTATTCCTTTCTAGTTTGGTTTACCTAAAATTCCTTTTGAATTTATGGATCTAGATGTTCTTGAGAAAATTGGAAATACTATTGGAACTTTTTTAACATCTAAAATGGACTTTGTGGAGGGGGATGTTCTGGTAAAAATTTGTGCTCTTATTAACCCTAACAATGTTTTCCCCCGTACTTGTAATATCGTCTCATGATGGTATTTGGCACCAATCAATTGATAAATTAGATACGGAGCTTCTTAAGTCTCCTTTACTTTTGGATGCTCCGTTACTTATGGATTTTAAGAAAAACCAGCAGGTTGTTGGCTCTATCCCTAAATCCCTTAATAAAGATAGTTTTTCGGCGGGACCTTCAGTTGAAGGATGTGGAAATGTCTCTTCGCATGAATTGGTAGAAACGGGTCACATTAATCTTGAAAATAATCCATTGTGTCATAGTTCTGGGAAACCAAATGATCACACTTCGGGTTCGGTCTCACTTTTGTCTTTACTGAAGACATTTTCTAATAATGGGGGTATAGTGGATGGTAATCCCCCGATGAATGGATTAGATCATCCATTGATGATAGATTGCCCTAAGATGCCAAATAATCACACAAAGGGTAAGGACGATAATTTGTCTTCATGCACTCAAAAGGAGGTTTTGGATTCTTCAAAGAATGTGAATTTAGATAAAAATGCAGTGGTTGATATGAAAACTATTAAACAGGTACTAGCCATAGGTTTTCCTAATGATGCTTCTTTAGTTCAAGAAATTAAGAATTTGGTGTCTAATATGAATGTTGAAATTAATATGGCTAATGAATCTTCTTTAGGGAATAGTAATCCGTCAGAGGTTGTCCCTGTTATTATGCCAAATGAGAATTTGGTTCAACAAGTAAATGACATTTTTAACAATCATGCACATTAAATGGATGAGGGTATTACTGATAGAGTTGTTTGTTCAATTGAGAATGATTTGGGGGGTATAAACTCAACCCTTCCAATTTCTACATTTGCTAATCCTTTTGCGGTTTTGGCTACAACAGAGTTGGGTTTTGAAGATAATCCATTTATCCTAGCTTCTCCAAAGTCATGCAAGAGTTTACCAATTGTCCAAACAACTCCATTTTTTTCACCATCAGTGGTTTCTCCTAGGAGAGGTAGGCCTCCAAATAATCTTAAGACTCAAATGGAAATTGATGCTGGAATTCAAAAGACTTTGTCCCTTTCTCCTGTTGGTGGGAAATGGAGGCATTCAGTCTCTCTTGGTAGGCCTAAGAAAACATGCCTAACTCCTATAAGTGTAAAAAAAAAGAGGAGTAAAAGATTTGTGACTAGTCCTCCTGTGACAAGATCAGGGGCTGTGAAACATAATTTGCAAGGTTGCTTTGGGGAAAGCAAAAACTCTCTGATTAATGGGAAGAGGGGAGCTTCGGCCTATGCTCGAGGACAATGAGAATTATTTCTTGGAATGTTAGGGGCTTAAATGCCCCTAACAAGAGACGCTTAATTAAGTCCCAGATGGACTTAATTAAGTGTGATATTTTTATGTTGCAAGAAACAAAGTTGTCAACGGAGTCTACTGATTTGGTTTTTTCATCTTGGAGAAGGTGGAATTTTCTTTCTTCTTTGGCTTGTGGTGCTTTGGGAGGTTTGGCACTGCTTTGGAATAATTATAATATTGAGGTACAGTTAGTGGCATCTACTACAAACTGGATGTTAGCTTTAGTTATAAGCAAGATTTTGAAGGTTAAATTCTGACTTTTTAACATTTATGCTTCGTTAAGAATTCAAGGGAAGAGTAAGTTATGGGGCGAATTAAAGAGGATTTCTTCTCCCTTAAAACATGGTTCCTTTATTATCTTTGGGGGTGATTTTAATGCTATCACTGATTTAGATGAGAAAAGAGGAGGTGTTTTCCCTAATAAAAGGATTAGGGATGACTTTGGGGATTTCATTTCTGATATGAGCCTTTTTTACTAGAAGTCTCAGAATGGGATTTTCACATGGACAAACATGAGAAGAGATTTTTCTCAGATTGCTGAGAGATTAGATCGGTTTTTGTTATCTGAGAATTGGATTGATTCAAATTTTGAATTCTTTTCCTCTATTCTACCGGTCTCAGGTTCTGATCATTTACCAATTTCCCTTTCAATTATTGAGAATAGGGCTTCTTTTAAGTCTCCATTTAAATTTGAGTGCATGTGGTTTAGGGATTCTTCCTTTTTGCCTCTGCTTATGAAATGGTGGAATTCTACTCCTTTTTGTTCTGGGTCTCGCATGTTTCAGATTGCTAAGAAGTAAAGTTATTTGAAATTGAATATTAGGGAATGGAATATCTCGTATTTTAAGAACAGTTTTCAGGAGAAACAAAAGATTCAAGATATGATTGAGTGTCTTAATACTCATGTGCTTCAACATGGTATGGTGCCACAAGTTTTTGATGAATTGAAGTCACTAAAATTACAGCTTGAGGAGGTGTTAGCTAGAGAGGAAATCTATTGGAGACAAAAATCTAGAGAGTTATGGCTTTCAGATGGTGACAGGAACACAAATTTTTTTCATTCTTCAACTAAGATTAAAAGATGTAAGAATAGGATATCTTGTATTCAGTGTCAGAATGGGAATTTATTGACAGAGCTAGAGGACATTGCTTCAGAGGCAGTTAGGTTTTTTAAGTCATTATTATCTTCGGAAAATGGAAATCTCAGCAATGATATTATATCTAATATTCCTCCTTTAGTATCTTTGGAACACAATAAGATGTTGATTTCTCCCTTTTCCTTAGAAGAAGTTAAGAGTGATGTCTTTTCCATGAATCCAAATAAAGCTCTGGGACCAAATGGTTTTAGTCCTTTATTTTTTTAGAAATGTTGGGAGTTTGTGGGAAATGATGTTTTATTGGCTCTCGAGGAAGCTAGGAGAAATAGGTCTATTTTAAAAGAACTTAATACTACAATGATTGCAATTATTCCTAAAAAAGAGGATACTAAGACTTTTGCTGACTTCCACCCCATTGATTTATGTAACACTTTGTATAAGACATTTACGAAGGCAATTTCCCTTAGGTTGGCAAAAATTCTACCTAGGATCATTTCATTAGAGCAAGGTGGTTTTGTTCCCGGAAGGGAGATGACAGAGGGTACAATTGTAGCACATGAGGTGATTCATTCTATTTCCACCCAAAGAACCTTGACCATGATACTTAAACTAAACATGGTGAAGGCTTATGATAGAGTAGAGTGGGGGGCTTTATGTGCTATTCTTGAGAAGTTAGGTTTTTCAAAGGCCTGAGTCAAATGGATTCGTGCATGTATTTCTTCTGCAAGATTCTCAATTTTAATTAGTGGTTTTCCTTGTGGTTTTTTCACTTCCTCTAGGGGTTTGAGACAGGGAGATCCCCTTTCTCCCTTTTTGTTTATTCTCCTAGCTGAAACCTTTAGTTGGGCTATTAGGGCTGCTAAAGTGGGGGCTTTGGAAAGGTATAAGGATTCAAAATATTCCCCAAAGTATTTCTCATTGTCTCTTTGTAGATGATACTCTGTTATTTGGACATGCTTCGTTAGTTGAGGCAAAAGTGATTAAAGGAAAAATAGAAAATTATGCATCATTTTTTGGTCAGAAAGTGAATGGTGATAAATCAAAGATTTTTTTCCTTAATACATCACAACTGGTTCAGCATTGGTTGCAATTCTTTTGGGGATTTGAGACTGGAAATCTTCCATGTACTTACCTTGGGATTCCTTTCTTTGTTAAACAAGATAAGATTGGTTTTTGGGATAAGATTATTTCGGTCATTTCCAAAAGAATTCTCTCATGGAATTATAGATGGTTAACTTTGGCGGGTAAAATTGTTCTCATCAAGTCTGTTTTGAATGTTGTTCCCATATATCTCATGTCTATTTTGAAGTCTCCAAAAGCAGCTATTGTTAGTTTACATGATACTCTTAAAGATTTTCTTTGGAACAATAATAAATATGGCAAGAAGAAACTCCCTTTAGTTGCATGGGATAAGGTATGTTTTCCTAAGGAACTTGGGGGAATGGGAATTCGGAGTCTGGAGAATCAGAATTTAGCCTTAGGTGCTAAGTTGGTTTGGAAATTATATGATAAGCCTAGCTCCTTATGGGCATAGATTATGTTTGCCAAATATTTAAATAATGGACCGAGAGACTAAATTTTTAAAGTCTCAAATTTGCCTTTGGGTTCTGCTATTTGGAATTTCCTTTGTAAATGTAGATCAGTTATTTTGCCTCATCTCTCATGGATTGTTCATAATGGTAGAAAGGTCAGATTCTAGGATAAGTATGGAATGGACACACACCTTTGGTGAATATTAGGGATTGGTCTCCTCTGATCATTGTTCTTTCCTCCCTTTGGGGTGTTTTTGTAGTAGATTATTTTGAAATTGTGACTAGTGGACCCCTTAAGCTAGCTAGATGGAAGTCGATTGATTTCTTAGATGTTGATCAAAGCATGAAATTAGATTTTGAGAAGATTTTGGGGGATAGAAATGTATTTCTTTCTGATTCTGAGGATGAACTTACTTGGACAAAGAATATTTCTGGTAAGTACATTGTTAAAGATGGTTACAACTCTCTTATGGTTGCTAAAGTTTTATCATCTTGGCCTTATAAGTTGTTTTGGCATTCGGCTTGTCTTCCTAAAGCTGGAGCCTTTTCTTGGTTGGTAGTTCAAGACAGAGTCCTTACAGGTATGAGACTAGACAGGCTTGGTATTACCATTGTTTTCCCTTGTGTCCTTTGTAACAAAAATTTGGAATCTTCTTCACACCTGTTCCTACATTGTGATTATGCTTATGAATGTTGGAAGTGGTTGTTTGAGAAGTTAAATATATCCTTTATTATTGGTAAGGATCTCATTTCCCATTTTAGATCTTGGCCCTTTATGTTTGCCTCATCTTTTTATGCATGCCTTTGGATCATATCTCCATCTATTGTGATTTGGAATGTTTGGCTAGACAGAAACAACAAGATATTTAAAAAAGCAAGGTCTCATGTGTCTGAGGTTCTATTAAAAATTGAGTCTTCAATCTCTGAGGTTGCTTTGTCATTTATTTATAAGAATTTGGAAAATCTTACTTCTTTTTCGCACTCGGATAGTAGAGTTACTAGAGTTTGGAAGATGCTATCAGTTTTACCCTCTCATGGTTCAATTTTAAAAAAGAATGATGCAATAGATAAGAGATGCTCCGCTAGATGGAAACCTCCTCCATAGGGGCACTTTAAACTGAATTTTGATGGGGCCTCTCGTGGTAACCCTGGGTCGGCTGGGGTAGGCATGGTAATTTATGATCACAATGCAAATTTTATTCGAGCTAAGTGTCATGCTATTGGTTTTAAAACTAACAATTATGCAGAATTCCATGCTTTGTCTTTTGGATTGGATATGGCAATCTCTTTGGGAATTAAGGACTTAATAATTGAAGGTGATTCTATGGTGATTATTCAATGTGTTATGAAAAAGAAATTGAATTGTTGGAATTTGCAGTATATACTTGATCCCATTTTACAAAAATTAGAATTGTTTGAATCTTTCTTGGTATCCCATTGTTATAGAGAAGTTAATAAGATTGCAGATTATTTGGCAAATTTAGCCATTGATAGCAATGCTAATCAGCGAGAGGTGGGTTTTGAGGAAATTCCTTCTAGGGTATGGGAAGGTTTGCAACAATATTTATATGATTTTCTTGAGTAATGTTGATGTAAAGTTTTATGATGATAATTATTCCCGCTTTCCCCTTTCATTTCAAGTATTCATGTTCATTGTCTGGAGGAGAGTTCGAGCTCATGGTATTTGATACAATAGTGTTTTTCCAAAGGTTTTTTGATACTTTCTTTTTTGGCAGGAAGGTTTTTGGCTCATAGGATTTGGCACAGGGCTTTGGAAAATTTTGTCTTCTTCCATTGATAGCAGCTATGGAGTCTACATTTGAAAATTATCCGATGGGTTTTTTTGGCAAATTGTCATATGGGCTCTATTCAAAACTGATATTATATGTGTTGTGACTGCATTTTGTATGTGGTTTTGGGCGGGGTGTATAAACTGATCCGTTAGATACTATAGGTTTATTTTATGAGCTGTGACCGAAGGTTTTCTTCCCAGGGTTCTTTCCTCCAGTATGCTCTTTGAATCTTGTGTAAAAAATAAAAAAATATTAATAAAAAAGTTTAGTGGAATAATCCACTTTTATTGAAAAAATAAATAAATAATTGATTTATATAGTTTATTAATGTTAAAATTAAATTAATGTATAGTTTTGATATTTAATTATTATTGGGTGATTCATTAATATTTATTATGTTATTTTGATTAATATTTATTAAGCCTTGATTTATTGGTTTATATTTATTTGGTGATTTAATATTTATTTAATGATTTAATGTTTATTTGGATATTTGTTATTTATTGTTTAATTATTATTATTATATTTTATGGTTTTATATTTAATTGGAGTATTTATTTATATTGCCTTGATTTATTTTATTATTGGGCTTTTGATTTATTATTTAATTATTTATTGAGTGTGCGTATTATTACCCATATGGTTTATTTAATTTATTTGGTTATTCTTATTATTATTCTCTTTTACGCTTTTGGGTTATTTGATTAATTATTTATCTTACCTACCCTATTTTATGATTGGCTGAGAGATTTGGGGTAAGTAAATAATATTATTTTATAATTTCTTACCTTGATTTTGTGCATGGTTGGTAAGAAATATAATTTAACTGATTAATTTGATTGGTTGGAGGATTTAGATAGTTTTGTATGAAATTTTATTTATTGAGCTTTTTGAGTTTTTGCTCGTGTTGGCTGTTTGGAAAATTTTCTGCGTGGTTGAAGATTTTGGTTTTTGCTTGGAGTTTGGACTTTTGGCTTGGTTGGATTGAGGATTGGAGTTTCTCTTCTTCAAAGTTAATCTTAATTTTTAATTTTTCTTTGAAACAACATTGTATCAAAGAGGGGCAAAATATATACACTTAAAAATGACCATGACTAATTAAATAAATATTTATTATTTATTTTATGATTATTCTTCTATTAAATAAATAAAAGTTTATTTATTTAATTCATTAAGTCTTATTCTTCCATGTCAAATAAATTTATTAATTAAATATTTATTATTTAGTTAATTTTATTATGCTTCTAAATTCTTCCTTGATTAAATAATTCTAGATTATTTAATTAAATATCTTTTCCACATCATCTTCTCTCATCATCATCTCATTTGCCAACTCATTTCAATGTGGCTAAATAAATCAATTTTTCTTTTTTATTAAATTAGTTGCATTTAATCTCCAACTTATATTCCTTGTCAAGGGGAGGAAAAATCCAGTTGTCCTCCTACTTCCTATATTCTCTCCAGTACTCCTCCATATTTGGAGGAGGTTTTGTCCACCTCACCCTAGTTAATAGCCACTTGTACTGCATTTCCTAGATCATCTCCAACTATTATATATTCGTGGAGTTTCTAACTATGGTCAATGTGAGCATGCTGCCACTTGGACTCCTCTTCCTCCTTTTCCTCTATCTTGAATGTGTAGGAGGAACATCCTCCTCCTTTTTCTCTCACATCCTAACCAATCACTCATAGCCATCTATTTGTCAAGATTTACTCTCAACCATTGATCTTTGCCACAGAGAATTTTGCCCTTGCAAAGTCTATAAAAGATGCATTTTCACAACAATTTGGAATTAGTCGTTATCTTGCAATGAGGTCATTTTAGAGCAATCAAAGCATTTCAAAAAATTTATAGTGCTCCTTTGGCTTAGTTTAGTTTTTTCATACAAATGCATAATATCTTTGCATATCATATTTAGCTTGCATATAGCATTCAAATACCACTGTTCATTCATCTATTGATGTAGTGTCCCTCCTAGACTTACATTTTGATTCATGATTCAATAGACTTATCTAGACTTATGATGATGGTTATGACTTTATTTTATGTAGTAGACATTTATGATGCTATATAGACATGTGTTATATTGGTGACTTTTGATGATCTATGTGATGAATGATAGCTTATGATTATTCGAGGGGGATGGTATTTCTTGATGGACTTATATGTATTCGAGATTATTATGTGATTTATATGATTTCATGATATATGATGATGATACTAACCCTACTTCACGATGATGATTTAATAAGATATGTTTGTATTGGGTGACTGTCTTCATGAAAGGGACGATGCCTTATCACTCATCGTGAGCATGATAAGGTGTTGTGATTCTCTTTCACTTGCCTGCTACTATGATGTTGTATATATATGCTCTTATGTGTTTATCGGTGGATGCAAGATTGCAGGTCTCGAACATCGACTCCACCTACTCTCACAGATCTGAGTGTGTCCTAATCCCAATAGCAGTTGTTGGAGATGACTTGGTTTTCCCTCACCTACTCATGGTCTAGAATGTTCACCTTGTCAGTCGTATCGGGTGTAAGTATTGTCCAGTCTTGAGTCAGTATCTCATCCTATCTTTGTGCGGTTGGTTGTGTGTGTGTATGATTTATCATGGATTGGATTAATTATCCTATGGTTAGATAATGTTTATTTAACTAATTGATTAATGTTTAGTAATAGTAATTAAAGTTATAATTAATCAATTAATTAATGCATATTTGATTTATTGTTATTGAATTTATTAATTTTTGATTTATTAATTAATTGGTTTTATTTTGGATCTAATTGATTGTTATTTATTTAATTGATTTATTGGCTATTGTTTATTTAAATAATTTTTATCCTTTTGATTTATTTATTGTTAAATGATTTATTTTAATTTATTTTAGATATAGTTGGTAAGTTGATTTTGATTAACTATTAATTATAAAAGTATAAAGCCTATTTCTATTTCTACACTCTTAAAGAGTAATAATATTATTATATTGCTTTTACTATGCATGGGAGGTGTAAAACTAAAATAAAGTTAATCTTACCTACCCTCCTAATTGATTGGGTGAATTTGGAATTATAGGTAAGAAATATAATAAAATATTCTTACCTTGGAACTATACACGATAGGTAAGAAATATTGATTTTTGGATTATTTTGATTCGCTAGGATTTTTGCATAGTTTGTTGTGTGTTTTCTATTTATTTCAAATTTTTGGATGGCTGTCGAGTTACCAGTTAGCAGGATTTTGATTGAAGCTTTGAGATTTTGGCTTGGATCTTGGTTTGCATTCAGATTTTGGAAGCTTGGATTGTGGAAGCTCTTCTTCAGTTTTCATCCTTGGATTTGCAATCTCCAGGTTGGAGTTCTTTTTTTTTTAGTTTTTTTGAAATTCTTGTCTTCTCCATGTCTTCCCATGAAAATGATTTATTTGTGATTGTTGAATGGATGGGGAAAATAAAGAAATTATATTTTAAATCCTTTGTAATTAAATGAATGAAATGGGAAATTGCAGATTGCTCCTTATGTTTGAGTGAGATTCTTGAGTTGATTTGTCTATGTAGTGGATAAATGCATATATGTATTTATATTGTCTGTGTGTTGGTAGAATGTTTTTATTGGTATTTGATTGTTTATTCAGGTATTATACTCCTTATGAACTCCTTATTGAGATAGGAGTTTTTTTCCTTGGTTTGAATGTGTCAGTAGCATTATAAGAGCTTCTGAAGCTCACAGTGAAAGTCCATGTCATGTTTCAGATATTTTTAGTCTTGTTGTTGGAGTATTGGAGTGTTTAGTAATGTTTTGGTTCAGTTCTTTTGGCCTATACAGAGATAGGATTCTCTCCTTTGCTCTTTAGATCCAAAATATAATTTTAGCCAAAACACTTATCCACTAAGTTGCAAACTCATTCTTGTGAGTTGAATTTGATGCGTAAACCACATGTAGACACTTTCTGATGCTTATCCAACCTCCTAGTCATGCCATTGAGGTCATTTTTGTCTCTTGAGTCAATCTGGGCAATCACCTTACCTTCATGATCCTTCAAACTTGAGATATTGCACACTTTACCAGAACGGCACCAAAACTACAAAAAAATTCCACCATACTAACCAAGAACACTACCATATCAACTAGGAATGCCACTATGCATAACAAAAATGCCATAGTCTAGACCAAGAGAGCTGACAAATTGACCAGGACAACTAACCTTCAGATTGAGAAAGCTGACCTAGAAGCCCAAAACACTAACCAATAGACTAGAATTGTTGCACAATGGACCAAAAATTCCATGCAATGTACCAGAAATTCTACCCTACATACCAAGGGCACTAACCTGCATACCAAGAGAGCTGAAGTGGTCCGGGAGGCCCATAAAGGTCAATTTTAGTGTTGTAAATTCCTAGTATGGATTGTGTGATGTTCCCAGAGGCATGTGAAGTTTGTGTTGAGAAATTTTAATTGGTTCATGATGTTCTATGATGTTTCATGATGTATTTTGTGCTCTGATAAGTGGGATCATGCCCTACCATTGAGGAGTTTCCTTATGCAAAAGTTTGCTCCAACAAGAGGTTCTTGCCTTTCTTTTTGAGGATTGTTTCTATGACTCCAGTGGGATGTTTTGCACCTCATTGTTGAGTATTCACAGTAGTTTATGATGTGCTTATTTTTCATGTTCTTTCTTTGGTACTATGCCTATGAGGCATTGGTGAAGGCCCTATGCTTGTAATGGTTCATATGTATGCTCTATGTGTAGTATGTGCTCAGTGATGTTATGTGTTATCGAAGGCCTTTTGTGAGAATTATTTCATGTGTTGTGATTTGATTTTATTTGTTAACCTATGGCTTGGCATATGATTAGGGGGAGTGGGCTTCCCTGTGATGACCAGGGTCATGTGAGTTAGGTTGCTAGGCACCTAGACTGCCAGGGCACAATGGAAGTTTTCCTTTTTCTAATTCAATGATAACATTTAATAATTGATTGGGTTGGGTTTCACCTAATGAGATAATTCTATTTGGTTGGGTCATATGACATGGAAAGTCAATCTCCCTTGTACTCACATAGATTGAGATGGCTCCACATGTTTGTTAAGGGATTGTTTCCACCCTTCTTTTGTGAGGGTAGCATGTATGACTATTAGGAGTATGGATTGCTCTTCTTTGTGAGGATAGCATACATCTCTACTATGGGTGCATGTTTACCATCTTTGTGAGGCTAGCACAGAGGGGCGTGACTAGTAAGGATGGCCATATTCCCTTCTATATGAGGACAACTTGTGATGACACTCCATTCCTACATATGACCATGTCCATATGCCATGATTTATTGTAGGCCTCTGGAAGAGTCTATTGTTGATTTCGGCCTTGTGAAGTTATGTGATTATTGTTATGTCAAGTTTATTATGTGCTATGATGAGTTCCATGGTTGTTAAGTGTCATCCTAGGTCTTGAGTGAGTGTTGGAGCCCCATGTCATCTCCTAGCATGGGGGGTGGTTCCTATTTGGTTCCACATGGTCGGGTGGTTTGATGCCTTCTCTCATTGTGATGCTCTTCATTGGATGATGTGTGTGTGGACTTGGATTTCTATTATCTCTTCATGTGGATGTATATTGGAGAATAATATATCTAATTAAGATTATTATCATGCAGTATGTAACTCAAAGGATGTAATTATAAAGGAAGCCATGTAGCCAATATCTTGGAATATGTGTATGAGACTTGTAGAAGATTGATTTCAAAATGAGATATATAGGATACGATTATTCTAAATGGATATTCATGATGAAGGTAATTTCTAGCTAGCAGGAATTAAATGATTACAATGATTGTGTATATCTTGTGGATGGTAGTGAATATAATAATGATCATGTATGCCTTGATTTGAAGGATGATAATCCTTAGTGTCAGTTACTCTTGGGATATGCAAATGAATGAGTAGTTGTAGATTTGTATGGATTCAATGATTCTCTATTATGTGTTTGAGTTATGGAGCTTATTTCTATCCATTAGGGTTAATATTATATCATGATGATTTTCTAAATGTGGATACAAAATATGTGCCCTTGTGATTCGTAATATCTTGTAATATGATGTTGAAATATTATGACCTTGGAATGTACTAAGATAATATTATGCCATGTGATCTATATTGTGGAAGTGTTCATTAGGAATGGGTTTGAGTTAGATTATTTATGTGTTAAGAAGGGTTATTACTTGCTGTTATGGTTTGTGTATGAGCACGTGGTTAGTAATCTTGATGTGATGATATGTACCTTCAAGAAATGATCTAGTTTCACTTATAGAGTTGGATATGTGGTTTCATTGCAAGTTAGATGATTCTTGTAAGAATGGGAATGAGAAGCACTACTAGTGTCATAAATGATCTTAGAGATTGAAGTAGAATGTAAATTGTAATAGTGTGTTGTTGACATTTCATATGGTATGTGTTAAGAGATGATATTATGTATGGATTAGATGGAAATGATATAGGTATCTTAGGTGGCATAATGCAATTAGAATAGTTAAGCATTGATGTTATCCTTCACGTACTTGTGTATGTTAGTAATCCTATTGTTAGGCATTGTGAATCTTAGATTATGATCTAGTAATATCTTATGAAGGGATATGCGTTTACATTCATAATGAATAGAATGGATGTGTAATGATGGGGATTTGGAACGTTTGAATTGGTGCTCTAAAATGAACTTGGTTTATAGGATGTTACTCTTAAAAGTAGTGACGTTGAGATACCCTAGGGGAAAGAATGATATGATGTGTTATTCCGCTTGCATGGTTGTGTTATGATGTTCTATACTTTGATGTAATTAGAAAAAGATGTAATTTGTAATGATGCATTTAGTAGATGATGTATTTGATATGCATTAGATGCATTTTATAAATTTATGTGTTGTTTAGTATATGAGTTTTAATTTTTTTTTGTCTCAATTTGTAGTTAGATTAGGTGTATTTCTCTAGGGTTTTTTGGTGGGCATTACAATTGTCATCTTGAAAACTAGAATGTGTGCAATCTAAGAACAACACATCAGAAAGAACGATCAAAGGTGATAGGAAACAATGAGACAACAAATGGAGGTTTAGTAGTTGTAGTTTACTTTCTTTATTTTGTTTCATTGATAATCTTGGATGTTTTGTAGGATTTGAGTTTGTGCTAGCTTAGCATAGTCTTGCAGGTTTCTCATTCAATTTTCTAGGTTATATAGGTTGAGACGATTCCACATGTCTATCAGGGAATGGGTGGAGATCTCGTAGTGCTGGGTGTAAATCTCAATGTTTATCTATTGTCATGACCTGATTTAGACAAATAAGTTTTAGGCTAAGTTGATAAGTTAGAAACTGGTATTATTGATGCTTAATGATATTAGTTATATTTGACATTTGATGTTTTGATGATACTAAAGTGTTTGAAGACATCATGATGATATTTAATTAATGACATTATTTTGATATTACGATGTTGAATCATATTAATTAATATTTGATGCTTGACGACGTGATATTAATGTAATTTGAAATTATTGATGGCAATAATGTTAGTTTTATTATGGAATTTTATCATGATGATTTGACACTTTTTCACCGAGTGTGAGATGGATGCAAGGTCGACCGTTGAAGGCAGACATATGATTGAGGAGGGGTCTCCTAGGTCGTCGACAATAACCCAGGGAATATGGCCTGTGCATTCACACACACACACATGTAATAATTAAACAAAGTAATTAAATAATAAAATCGATTTAGGAAGTTGATAATAGAAAATATTATGATATAATTGAAGCATAAAATATTAAATTAAAATTAAAATGATTATAAGTAAATGAATTTAAAATATTAATCTAATAACTTATTTAAATTCAAGCATGTTTTAAATTTAACACTTGAGTTTCAAATTTTGATGGAGAGTTAAACTCTCAACAACTTCCTATCAACTCTCTAGTTGTTTTGCATAACTGAATAATCAATCCAGTCCAACTTTTGATCAACTTCCTTAACTGACTAATCTAATTGAGTTTACCTCACTTCTAACTCTCCAGTCACCATGACTTTTGTCAGTCTAGATCCATAATTTTTGGATCAATCTTCTCTACCAAAGGCATTATAAACTTCACCAGTCATTCCTTGAGTCGTCCATGTTTTGGGAGGTTTTGGCTTTCCAAGTTTTTGAGAAATCAATTTTCTTGAGAGAAGTCAATGCCTCCCATCATTCTCCTCTCTTCCTTTATGTGTTGTTTGAACTATTGGGAGGGCTAATTTGGGGTCAATATTATAACAAGGAGAGCCATGCCTCCTCCCCTCCTCTCCACCTTGGTTGAGATTAAATTGTAAGACATGTATAAAACAAATTTTGATTTTGGGAGAAGGATCAAATTGTTTGGCTGATGGGCAATAGGTAAGTTGACGCACCTC
Organism: Cryptomeria japonica; assembly: GCF_030272615.1. Lineage (NCBI taxonomy): Eukaryota > Viridiplantae > Streptophyta > Pinopsida > Cupressales > Cupressaceae > Cryptomeria > Cryptomeria japonica. The sequence continues at coordinate 444,992,732 of NC_081411.1, read as the reverse complement.
TCATTCTCCTCTCTTCTCACATTGTTGTAGGGTAATTTATTACTAAATATCACCTTTCTCTTTTTTCCCTTGCATTTTAATTTGTAGACCGCTTTGTTTCATAGTGGATTGCTATCATAGTAATTGGGCAAGGTCAATTTTTTTTAAAACCCCCTCTCACCTCTATTTTTTGTATACTATATCAGGAGACGATCTGCATTATTTCATATTCAGTTTAATTTTCTCGCTATTGAAATCACATCTCTTTTCTAATTTTTTTCTCTAGCTTGAATTTATTTTGTAGAACTTCTAATTTTCGATCACTGATTGGGTAAAACTGAGACCAAATTAATTATAGCTTTGATTGAGATTGGTCTTGTATAGATGTCTTCATTTGTACTTAGATGTGTGAATCCAGGGTTGTGAACTAATGCAAGATATTGAGGCTATTTACCAAAAGGGATGAAGATAGTGACTCAAGGGAAAGTGAGATGCAATTACCTAATGTAAGAAATTGAATTACACTTCAACAATCAATCAAACTCAGATTAAAATAATTCACACTTCACACTTGTCTCAATTGGAAGTTTAGATTGTAGATTTTACTTCTTGTCAAACTGTGCGCCATGAAATGAGACAAAAACTTTTGTAGATTGGTAATGGCTACAGATTTAGCTAAAAATTTTTTGCTTAATTCCACATGAGAGAAATAATTGTAATAAATGTTCAATGTAATCTGAAATGATCATAACACAACCAAGAACCTATTAAAGCATAAAGGATTAACTATCTAGAAATAATTGTATTTAATAAATTTTTCTCAAATCAAATCGAACACATAGAATGAAAACTGAAGTAAATTACACACAAATCACACATGAACATAAAACATAAACACAACTCACACATAAATTACCAGGTAACTGCAGAGTGGGTCCTGCCTCCTTGGTCGCCAAGTGATGAATTATGAACACAACTTGTTACTCAGTATCAATTACAAACACAACTTGTTACGCACAAGATAAAGTATGAAGAAGAAAGCCTCAAGTGTGCCTCAGGATATCATGGATATGAAGGATGCTGCTAAAAAGATGCATCTGCTCGAGACTGAAGTTGCTGAAACTCTGAAGAATCTGGGTTAAGTTCTTTGTTTGTGTTTCTGTCTCTCTACTGGCTTTTTGCTGTATGGTTGGGTTGGGGTATCTTTTTGTTGTATATGTTGTCTCTCAGCCCTGTGGTGTTTTTTGGCTGGTCTATTTTATGTTGGGCATTCTTTGATACATCTTTTGTAATCTTTTTGTAAAGGGTTTTGCATCCCTTCAAAACATGTTTTTACCATAATAAAAACATTGGTTACAAATTTCACCTACATGAGAAATATAAATATGGGGTTTAGACTATATTCAAAGGGTTGATAATTAAGAAAATTTTATAGGATAAAATTTTTGTAATTGATTAAGTGCATTAAATATTGTATATCTAAGGTATATAATTAAGGAATTCATCTCATGAAGGGTAGAAAGGGTTTATACCAATACATCTCTATGTACTATTATGCATCTGTGGAAATTTGTAATTATTTAGGGGAATGCATAGTTGTAATAGTGAATTTTCTATCACCATATTTGTTGGTGTGATTGTAATAGAGGTTAGACAAAAGTGTTATAAATTGTAATGCATTACAAGTGATACTTTTGAGATGTTTTGTTAAGTATGTCCATCAAATGGAATGCAATATTTTATTTGCATGTAAGTAAAATATAGTTTTGTTAATACTTCACCTGATGACATCTCTTTCCTCTTAGTTCTTCATGAATCAATTTATCAATGAACTAGGAACCAATCCACATTGGTGAAAGATCAAATATCCACAATTTACACACACAAAAGAATAATCTTAAGAAAACCCACACAAGTTAAATAATCAAAGAGTCATGTCCCACATGTCTACATCTTGCCATTGTGTTTAAAATAATAAGTGAAATCATCAAAGGGGATTATAATGTTTTTGTTATTTATAGGTGAATGTGTAAGGTTTTGAATAAATTATATAAGAGGCTTTATATAGATAATTTTCTCTTGACCTAGTGAAAAATGAGAATAATGGATGGACTAGGATTACCCCTCAAGGTGCCCTTAAATTTCAATTTCAAATGGCGTTTTGGCAGGAGAAACCATTTTGCCTCAAATCAAGCATGGTTCTTTATGATCTTACCCCTTTTTTGAAGAATCAAATGAGGCCATTTGTTCTTATCTATCCATCTGAGTATGTGATGTTGTCAAACTATTTGTCTACAAATTTAACATTTATATGTTCACTTATCCCCACATTTATAGGATTATTTGTTGTTAAAAACTCACTCATTTATCTCTTTCTATATGTGCCATATTACCATCATGAGGATGACATACCACAATCCTCCTCAAATTGATCCCTTTATATATCTACATATATGTATATGTATATACATATATTCATACACGTATATGTATGTATGTACATACATACATAGATACATACATAGATACATGCATGCATACATATTATATTATATATATACATTTATACATACATACATACATGCATTATATATGTGTGTGTGTAAGTATATCTATATACATATGTATGTACATATATGTAGACACACACACACACACACATATATCTAACTATGTATGTATGTATGTATGTATGTATGTATGTATATGTGTGTGTGTATATACATATATAGATACATATATGTATATGTATCTACATATATGTGTATATATGTATGTATGTATGTATGCATATGTATATGTATATATGTACACACACACACACACATATATATGCACACACACACATGCACATACATATATATGTATATATGTGTGTGTGTATATATATGTGTGTGTGTGTGTGTATGTGTGTGTATGTGTATAAATGTGTGTGTGTGTGTGCATACAAATAGTATATATGTACATATACCTGTATATACATATACGTATACATACATGTACATATGTATATATACATATATGTATATTTGTATCTACATATATTTGTGTATATATATGTATGTATATGTATGCATATATGTATGTATGTATGTATGTACATATATTTATACATATATACATATATTTACACACACACACACACATATATATGTATACATAAATATACATATACATACCATTATTCAGGTCTAAGCCATTGTAGTTTGTGATATCATTTGAAATGACAGTTTCTCTCTCTTCATTGAGGACATGATTAAAGAGAAAATTTGCCACTTTATTTGCTTCTTGATAAATGTGTTTAATCATATAGTTCATTCCATTCAGAAATTCCCAAATCCCTATCACACACACACACACACACACACACACACACACACACACACACACACACACACACACACACACACACACACACACACACATACATACATACATACATATAATCTCTGTGTGTGTGTGTGAGTATATATGTATACACACACATGTATATATATGCAATGCTCGCCAAAATACCCTAGAGAAAATAATTAATCTTATTAACAAATACATATAATATATTTTTTTAAAACATCTACTAATGAAACATATTGAACTATCATTACTCATAAGCATTAACCATTATGAAACATGAATGTATAAACAACTTAAACATATCATATTCACCGCAACGTAATACACAAGAGGAATAACAATACATCCTACTACCATAATTCCCTAGGGTATCTCAACATCATTACTTAGTAACGATAACACATAACACATCCATATACCATGATACCATTTACACTCATTACAATCATTTCTAATTACTCACTATTTATCTTATCACAAGAATCATACTATCAATGCATATCCTACATAACCCCATCAGCTCTTAAGTTCATTTTTGGACACCAAACCAAATGTTCATAATCCCTTTTAAAATCCATCTAACATGCTCATATCATTTGTTTCCACATTGAATATCGCCTAATGCACATCTAATTTGTTCCCTTTAATATTAACCATATAATCTACAACTACTCATTTTATCCATACTCTAAGAATCCCATTAAGAACATACTTCCTATTACTAACATAATAATTTAACACTTTCACCATATTCATATATGCACACAAGTTAATTATAATAACAACACTCATTCATTTAGTTTCCTTTCTAAATCTAGAATTACATACATAAAGAATACCCAATTACAACAACAATAATCTGCTACAATACATCATGATCTCATTCTACTACAAGTCCTATTACATAAGTCCACAAGTTCTAATTACATGTACTTCCTTACAATTACATCCATTTCATGATACAAAGTACATAATATCAATCTCAAATACTTAGGTTATGCTCCAAGGGTCCATCCACATGAAGATAAGATATGAATCCACATCTACGGACACTAGCATCCTAAGAAGAACATCCCAATAGAAGAAGGCATCAAACCAATCAACCATGTGGAACCAATAAGTAACTACCCTTTGTGCTCAGAGATGACACAAGCTTCAAACTAACACTCTAGACCTAGGCTAACACCTAACAATCAAGGGACTCAACACAACAACCACAAAAGATAACAATTAATTAGCAATGAACCAAATCACATCACAAAGCTAATCATAAATCAATAAACTCCTAGAGGTGTACCAACAATCAAGGTAACTCTAGTGCTCTTGCAAGGCAGAATAATGCTTCTACACCATATATTAGTGCTTATGCTTAAAAGGACAATATTTTCATTTTGAGAAACAATGCATATGATTACTAAGACAATGCTTTCGATCATTTCTTTAGCGCATATGACATAGGTTTTGTCACTATCACTAGTTTAGTACATTCACAACTCAATTTAGCGCAAATACATAGATAGACTCAAAAAAATGAAACATCAAGTTACGACTATTCCAGAATACCATCAAAGCTAACCAAATTGCTGAAAACTCAACAATCAAAGATACATAGATAAATAAAAGACCAAGATCTCAAAATAAGTATTAGGGATGGATTAGAAACACGATATTAATCAAAGTGTCTTACATGAACTCCTGACAAAGTTTGAACAATAATCAATTCACAGAGGGGCATATTAGAATCTCTTCGGTCATAAAGATAACACATATATCTAATATTCTATACAAGACAATTACCATCCTCATAGAAGAAATACAGTCCAGGAATCGAAAGATAAACATGACACACAGATGACAAAGCCAAAGACCAAACTCAGGAAAACATAAACAATACAATTCCATTGAAATAAATATATTTTTCCCAAACCTAATAGTATGGACAAAAATAAATATTACCCATAATCATATTCACATTCTTTTTGTAATGCCCTACCAGAAACCCTAAAGGAAAACAACACAACTAGGCAACTAAAGGGTGAAATATTTTTTTTAAAAGATTAAGTGCATTAATTATAACAATTGCACGTTTAATAACACAACAAAAGTCTAACACATGATTTCCTAAGAGTTACCAACGAAGATTAATTCACAGATTTTATTAACACCATGGTTGATCCAATTTTCCATCTAATTAGGAAAATTAAATGCTTAAGATAAAACCTACACATACATCTAAATTCCATAGTGAAAGAATCAAAGTATTCCAATGCATTTATTTTCCCATAGATCATATATACAAAAGATTAAAGCAACTGAATTTAGCATACATTCCATTGATATAATATTACAATATCCATAAATACATGGCTTCCAAAAATACCACGGTATCCAAAAGTTACAATGCCAAGGTTACATAAATGTTTGATACAATGACCACAAGGTCTCAACTGAACAATGATCACTAACATGATCTGGTACATGAACCATGAACCAAGAAAACACCAGCGAAGCCTTTCCTCGCCTGAAGATATAATCCAAAACATCCGATGGGAAGTGGCACTACCACCCGACCATGTGATCCCAAAATGGAACCACCCCACCGTGCTAGGTGATAGTAGAAGACCCTCAAGCAAGCAAAATAAGACAAGTACAAAAGAACTATGTGACTCTGCAAACATCCATGTGAATCAACTCACCAACACTAGTGACTCTAAGGAGAGAGTGTCATCACATGGCTTAAGGTGGTTACCCTGGTAGGCCTCCATAGGTCCCGACCCCCATCCTGGGTTTTCCTGGTAACCTCTCCCAAACCTCGGGCTCCATCTAAGCCTCATGTGGACCCTACCAATCCTTTCGTGAAGACAAGGTGATAGGTTTGCCATTCCAGGCCTTCTCACCACATCCTGAGCCTATACAAGCACTCAACCATGTGCGAGGCACATTATCTTAATTAATATTGAATCTACCCACCCCCTAATCAATTATTAGGTTATCACTTCTTAATTGACTTTCGAGGGGTTATCCTACCATCCACTTTGGGCGTGGCCCTCGCTCGAAAGCCACTCTCTCTCATAGGACACTAATAGGAAAGGTCTCTCTATGAGAACTCTATGGCGAAACTGACAACCATATCTAGTCCTGACAAACCACAGGTGAAGGATACACAATCACTAACCTAGGATTGACCATATGGAATAAAACACACAATAGCTCACATCAACAGGGTTATACAACAACACTTGACCAAGGGGGTATAACAACATATGACATAATGACAACTCAACCAGAATTGCAACGAAATTAAGCTTGACTGCAAATACCATTTACACAAAATCCTAATACAGACAATATTTTCTTTAAACAACCAAAAGCATAAAATACTTGCAATTAAGGATTTTCTAGAAAATAAGAAAATACAACTATATTAATACAAGGAAATCAATGTTGTCATTTGTCCAATAAGGTTAAAATCATATTAAAATTAACCCCCTAATTGTATGTTCATGATAAATTTACCAATAAATCCGATTAGATTGTATCAATAATCTAAATTAAATTCCAAATTAAAAATTATATATAATAGTATAATATAATTACATAAATATATATATTCTTTGAATATAATATTATATAATTATATCACATTAAAATATATAATAAAATGAAGATTTAATTTTGAAATAACTTTTATTTCCAAAATAACATAATAACCCACAGAAAATACTATATATATATAATATTATATTTTTTTTTACATATAAAAAAATTAAATAAAACTGAATTAGAAATTTCGGTGGGCAATTTAATGGAACACAATTTATAAAGGCAAATTTAATAATGCTTGGTAGCTTTGCTACCATAGGGCAGCACGCTGCCGTACGGTAGCACTGCTACCAGGCGTGTAGCATCTGCTACCCTACGGTAGCACTGCTACCGCTACCGTTGATAGCATTACTACCGCACGTGGTAGCATGCTACCAACCCCCACCCCCCCCGCTTGGTTTAAAATAATTTTATTTTATTATTATTATTTTTAAAAATTTCAATAGTATAAAAACTATAATTCTCAATTTTCAATTAATTAATACAATTTTCCCCTAAAATAATTAAATAAAACAATTTCCCCATAACTTTTAATAACCCAATAAATCTAATTGAAATTAAATTTATTACTATAGTAACTAAATAATTACATAGAGATGTACTAATATTGACAGAACAACCATAGCCAAATATCGAAACCAATACCAATTCATAAGACGTTTTCTCTGGCAAAACCCATTTCTCCCAAAACTTGCAATTTTCATGCACAATAAAAATCTTGGCAAAATTTTGCCAGAATAACTTTTCCCAATTTTCTCAAAATTTTAATCTACAAACACCCAGGAAATAACTTATTTCCATAAACTAGAAATTAATTTCAGGAATGGACTTTAGCCAAGAACAAGAAATAACCAGAAAGGGTTTTGGATTTGACAAATATTTTTAACACACATCATTTAGAAAGAGGGAAGAAATAAAATATTTTCTTTAAAAACAACCAGAAGAGGCCACCCAACCTGTATAGCTTTCCTGGAAGAACTTTGTTGGAGAGATTCAATCCTTAAACAAGCTTCCAAATAATTTTTCTTCACCAAAATCTCTGCCTCCTTCCCGTGAACTCCCAAAAAGAAAAAGATATATTCCCTTTAACCTAAAACTTTAGGTTGCACATATTTTTCCCAAAAAACCTAATATTTAAGTTTAGTAATAAAACAATTTTATTTTCTTTTCTAACTCCCACCAAAGGAATAAATTAACATGCAATAAGTAAAAATCATAACCTTTTTTTTTTCTTTTCTTTTCTCATGCAAACTAATTAATTTAAAAAAAAAAGGAAATAAAGGAATACTTTAATTCTAATCTATTCTTTTATTCATTTATTTATTTATTTTTTAAAATTCTAGGAAACAATAAATGAAATTAATCTAATTTATTTTTCACTAAAATTTAAATAAGATATATTTCTAATATAATGCAACTTGCAACTTAATTTAATAACTTCTTTTAATTAATTAAATTTAAAATCTCAATGCATAAAATACATAATTCCAAAAATACCAACTATGAGATAACTCCATAAATTTAATTAATTAATTAAATCCACTAAATACACAAACTGAGCTAACCCCAAGCAAAGACTCATAAAAAGTCAAGCGACAAAGGCTGAACAAACTGACAGGACGACCAACTGACGACACTCACAAGAGTGTAATAGGGTAAAATAGGGTCAACTACTACCTCCTCCACTTCCATCAGACAAATATAAGGCACGCTCAGACTTGTGAAGCTAGGTGGAGATGATACCCTATACCTAACCGGTACTTGTACCTGCAATATCCTGGATCACTGAACCACACATGCATATATATAATATAGAAAACATGGCATGCACACCGATGAAGGAAAATCGCGATGTTCTCTGTCTCACCGGAGTGAGTGAAGGAAAATCATCCCCTTGCATCCAATACACTCATAGATACGCAACATATAATTACACATTGGATAGATAAAGTAAAGTGTCGGTACATAGCAATAATCCATAAAATGCCATAAATCACAAGTACTGAAATACTACAAATAAATTATGCATCTCATATCCAGATAAAGCATGAAATAATGTCATATAAGTCTGAATAACACATCATAGTAATGTATCCACTGAAAGTAAGCAACAATAAAATATGAGTCTAATGAGTTCAAACGAGGAGGGGTACTACATTCTCCCCCCCAAAACTAGGCTTACTCTTGGAAGCCTAAAACAAATAAGAATAAAGATCTCTCATCTTCGCTGCATCCTCCCAAGTCACCAAGGTCTCATCATTTGGGTCCCATAGGACCCTTACCTGGTCGATGGTGCAACCCCTGAGGGTCAAATATCGACATTGAAGAATGTGCACGGGCTCCATGGAAAGCTGCTCGTCCTCGACTTGTAAAGAGTTCCAATCAAGAACATGTGTCACATCAGGATGATAAGGTCAAAGAACTAAAACATGAAAGACATCATGGATGCGGGATAGACTCGGTGGCAAGGCAAGATGGTAGGAAACAAGTTCTATCCTCTCAAGGATCTCAAAAGGGCCAACAAACCGAGGCACCAACTTAGAACCCTTTCCATAATGGATCAGACTCTTATGTGGACACACTCTCAAGAACACATGGTCGCCAACAGAAAACTGACGATCTATCCTATGAGAATCTACATACTTCTTCTACCTATCCTATATAGCTACCAAATGCTCATGAATCCGCTCAACCTGCTGCTCCATCTCTCAAAGAATATCCAGTCCTACAAGCACCCTGTCCTCTAGCCAATCCCAACTCAAAGGAGTGTGGCAAGGATGACCATACAATGCCTGAAAGGGGGACATACCTATGGATCTATGATATCCATTGTTATAAGAAAAATCCACTAGATAGATATAATCCTCCTAGCGTGATTGCTGGTTCATAACATACATGCGAAGCATGTCCTCCAAAACCTAATTTACTCGCTCGGTCTGACCATTTGTCTTCCCCAAAGCATGCTGAAGTGAGGTCCACAATGCTAAGGTAAAGACAAGATCTCTATCAAAGATGATCCACCTCAGAATCCCATGCAATCTCACTACATCTTCCAAGAAGACTCGTGCCACCACTGCTACCATATAGGAAGCTCGAATAGGAACAAAGTGAGAAACCTTTGTCAATCTATCAACTATGACCATGATGGCATCGTGACGATGCGAAGAGACAGGCAACCCAATAATGAAATCCATTGAAATGATATCCCATTTCCAATCTGGTACCAAATTAGGCTATAAAAGCTCTGCCGAGTGCTGATGCTCTGCCTTCACCCGCTGACACTCTAAACACTTCGACACAAAATTAGCAATGTCGCATTTCATACCAACCCAATGATAAATCTGTCTAAGATTTGCGTGCATCTTCTTGACACCTGGATGTGTCGAATAAGGTGCACAATGGGCCTTGATCATGATCAAAACATGAAGACCCTCCAAAGGAGGTACATAGATCCATCCAAGGTGATGAAGAAGTCCATCTGCCTCAAGGTTATATCTAGAAAATCTACCCTCTAAAGGCCTTTCGGACTCTATCATGGCTCTAACATCCTAATACCAGGTATCCTAAGGAAGAACTCCAAGAATCCTCTCTCAAGTCTACTCCAAGGGACAATGCTGAAACTTCATGCCACCTACAACTCAAAGCATCTGCCACCGCGTTCTCTTTCCCCTGAATATAACGAACCTCAAAATCATACTCGTAGAGGAATTCCATCCATCTCTGCTGTCGAGCATTCAAGTTTGGTTGCGTGAAAATATATATTGCAGACTGCGGTGATCACTATGCAGCTCAAACCAATGCCCTAACAAGAAATGCCACCATCTAACCAAAGCATGAACTACATCTACCAACTCTAAATCATGAACTGGATAGTTCAACTCATGGTTCTTGAGTTTGTGAGACTCATAAGAAACCACTCATCCATCCTACATAAGCACTGCACCTATACCTTCCAAAGAGGCATATGTGCATACCATAAAATCTCTAGATGGATCAAGAATTGCCAAAATCAGAGCATTGACAAGGAGTTCCTTCAAGGTATGAAAAACTGACTCACACTGCTCTGACCAAACAAACTTCTTCCCTTTCCTTTGAAGAGAAGTAATCGGGTGTCCTATCCGGGAAAAGTCTTGAACAAAGCGACGGTAATATCCGGCCAAACCCATAAAACTCCTAACTTCTGAAACATTGGTTGGCATTGGCCAATCAACAATGGCTTGTATCTTTGAAGGATCCATAGATACACCTTCTCCCAAAACTACATGACCAAGATAGTTCACCTCAAACTAGAAGAAGTCACACTTTGCTGAATTGGCATAAAGCTGATTCTCCCTCAAGCACTGCAATACCTGACGTAAGTGACCCTCATGCTCTTCCATAGTTCTAGAATAAATCAATATGTCATCCAAGAACACAAGGACAAAATGATCAAGGTAGGTGCGAAAAACCCCATTCATGAGGCTCATGAAAAATGAAGGTGCGTTCGTCAACCCAAATGGCACCACTGTGAACTCATAGTGACCATAATGAGTAGGAAACACTGTCTTATGAATATCTGCATCCTGAATCCGCAACTGATGGTATCCAGATTTCGGATCAATCTTAGAGAAAATCTTGGCTGCCTTTACCTGATTGAAAAGATCATCTATACGAGGCAATGGATATCATTTCCGGATGCTTACCTTATCCAACTATTGGTAATCAATGCACAACTGAAGAGAACCATCTTTCTTCTTAACGAAGATTACAGGCACACCCCAAGGAGAAACACTAGGATGAATGAATCCCTTGGCCAACAATTCCTCTATCTACAATTTCAACTCACTCAATCCCGAGTATTCATCCGATATGGAGCTCTCGAAATAGGTTCTGCACCAAGAACCAAATCAATGAGAAAGTCTATGTCTCACTTCAGAGGCATACTAGGAATATCCAACGGAAACACATCAGCATACTCTCGAAGAATAGGATGACCATCAAGAGTGACTTCTCGACTCTCTGACTCATCCACATCCTCAAGAGTAACTACAAAAAGCTGACAGCCTCTACAAATGCACCACTTATGTTGCATACCGGAAATCATACATAGGGATATCGGTCTCTGAACTCCAACAATCTCCACTTCTCTGCCAAGGTCATCTAAACACTCCACTGTCTTCTTGCGGCAGTCTACATGAGCACTGTGAGATGATAGCCAATCCATCCCCAACACAACTCCATAAGAACCCAAAGGAATGACTCAAAGGTCAACTGAAGTAACCAGGGATCCTAGGTCCAACTCACAACTGGGAATAAAAGCATCTACAGAGACACGGACACCTGTAGCCAACTCTACTAGCCACCTCCCCTAGCTTTCCTAGCCATGACCTAGCACTACAAAAGAGAAAACAGTTCAGATCTAGGACAAGGATAAGACAAGAGAAATACAAACATTAAGACCTAAGCAAAAAGGTCAAGTTGAATGGGCTCACTACAAACCCAGAGTACCTAGTGCTGAAACTTGGCTCTAATACCAAATGTAATGCCCCACCAGAAACCCTAAAGGAAAACAACACAGCTAGGCAACTAAAGGGTGAAATATTTTTTTTTTAAAGATTAAGTGCATTAATTATAACTGTGTATGGTGAAAATGGATAACAATAATAACAATATTGAAAGGCTAAATGAATTCAACCACAAAACCCTAGCCTAACAATCAACAAAGATCCACCATAACATATGAAGATTACCTAAGACAATGCAAATCAAATGAAATCACAAAGATTATACCATCACATGTCCAATAGGGTTTTGATCTCCATTCTTCCTATCTCCATTGATCTTGCTTGATATATTTGCTCTCAGATTTTATGTGCATAAGAGCTCAACAAAGAATGGAATGTGGTTGCAAGTAGGATCGTAGTATAGTCAAGTCCTCCAAATTGTCGATTAGGTCATTAGAATGCTTCATTAGAATGAATGATTAGGGTTTGATAGTGAAGAAGACATCTCCTTAAATAGAAGACACAATATGAAATGGAGGGATAAGATTGAGAGGTGTAAAAGGAGGTCGGCTAGGATTAGAGGGTAGGTATAAGAAATAGTAAAATAATGAAAGGGGTAGGTAGTGTATGAGTTTAGAGATGAATGACATGTGTCATGTGTAGAAAAGGTTAATGAATTAATTAAATAAATAAAGATTTATTTAATTAATAGTAGAAGTGGGATAATTAAATAAATTACATATTTATTTAATTTAGGAAGAGGATAATTTAAATAAATAAATGTATTTATTTAAATGAGAAATAAGGCTAGAAGAGGATAAATGAATTAATTAAATAAATAAGGATTTATTTAATTAATAGAAGAATTAGGCTTAAATAATTAAATAAATAAAATATTTATTTAATTAGACTGGACAATTTTAGGTGTCTACATTTTGCCCCTCTTTGAGACAATGCGGCTTGTCGCGTTGTTTCAAAGAAGATAAGATGAACTGATACAGAGTTGCCCCAGAATGAGAATGATATGCCCCCTCGAGAGATTGGATGAAAAAGTCTGAAAAGATTGCAGACAATCTCTCGATAAGAAAGAAAGGCTAGAATGGAATGGTCGGATAAAGTGACAAAGTCACGGGATAATGAAGACTGACTCGGGAAATGAAGGCGAGGGCTAGGGTAGGCTATAAGATAGACCATGGGCAAAAGACATCCTCATTGTCATCTACACCTTCACGAGATCACAGTGTAGAGCGAGAAAAAGAGCAGCAACAGTCAGCAACGATGGCTTTCGTACACAGATTCGACCGCGTTCGCCGATTTCAGAGACCAGCAGAGGCAGGAGAGCCGGTAAGTACCACCAAACCTCCTCGTACTTTGACGCATTCAATTTTGTCATTAATGCATGCTAGTTAGCAATAAATGTGCTTAGGAATAGGGCACAAAAAAAAGTGCAAAAATGTGCAACCGCGTCTGCATCGGTGCCAGGCGCGTCTGTGTCCGCCAGGCGCGTCTGTGTCGGTGCCAGGTGCGTCTACGTCTGGAACCGCATTTGTGTCTAATGCGGGCGCGTCTGTGTCCTGAAGGGGCGTTTGTGTTGCAAAGTCACGTTTGTGACAAATGTAGGCACGTTTATGTCAATCAGGCGCGTCTGTGTTGTTCAGGCACGCTTGTGCAGTCTATAGGCACGTTTGTGAGTTAGAAACGTGTTTGTGTCTGAAAATGCAAGGTTTTGGTCTTCTAGGTCAAATCGGCAGTTCTGTGATGAACATACGCTGTCGATTGGATAAGCTGCTGAGAGGATACACTCAAGCAGGTCCTCTAGGAAGACTAGGATAGATCAAGGCACTTTGTGATGAACAGGGAGCACCAAGATAGAGTACTTTGTGATGAACAGGGAGTACCCAAAGTATGAGCAGCACTTTGTGATGAATAGGGAGTGCAAAATGTGAGTAACACTTTGTGATGAACAGGGAATGTCACACACGTAGTACTTTGTGATGAACAGGGAGCACTACTAGGATAGATAGCAACACTTTGTGATGAACAGTGAGTGTCACTAGAATAGATAACCATATGCATTTAGATAGCGAGTAGCATTTTGTGATGAACAGGGAATGCCACCATGACTGACATGATTGATTTGTTTGACTGCAGGAGTATTTGCCTATGCTAGAGTCACGGGAGAGATTCCCATCCACACAGAGGTTGCGACCAGAGTTGTCTTTTCAGGATAGAGCTGCCATCGAGGAGATGGGTTTGAGACACGTATTGTATGTGCCTGAGTTTCGGGCAAACATGGGTTTGCTGACTGCGCTGGCCGAGAGATGGCATTCAGAGACATGCACATTTCATTTGCCAATGGGTGAGATGACAGTCACCCTCGAGGATGTCTACCGGATTCTGCAGATACCGATTGATGGAGAGCTGATTCCATATGATCGTGACGGAGACAGGGAGGCATTGAGATAGGTGTTCCAGGATCCCGGACTAGAGATGAGAGCAGGACATGTGGCATGGGATACCATGACTGCGACAGGGTTAGCTTTGCCAGCTGTGATTGGAGGAGCTATCAGTGGGTTCCTATGTCCGGACAGAGCGACACGGGGGTTGGCAGTGGGCTAGGGAGGAGTACTGGAGACATTGGTGATGCAGCACACCAGATATGCATGGGGTCCATGTGTTTTGGCCCACCTATATTATGAGCTTCACCAGTTTGTCTACCATGGATCAGTAGGACTGGGTTGTGGAGTGACACTACTGCAGGTTTGGGCATACGAGCATCTGCCTATCACGCGACCGATACATTTCAGAGGCAGGGGTCATGGACGGAGTTTTGTTCATCTATACGACATGATCACGTCACAACCTCGGATTGGCAGGCTAGAGTATTGGCGGTGAGTGATAGATGACATTGATGTCGTCATCTGGAGGCCGTATCTGGGATGCGAGGAGTGGGAGGATGACGCAGTGGAGCTGCCTTACACCTTCGGGAGCAGGTATTTGATTGGGCAGACGCCCTATATACTGGAGAGGCAGCTGGTAGATAGGATTGGCCGACAGTTTGGCCAGATCCAGCGGATGCCACGAGGCTCGGGTATGTATGCCCGTACAGTTAGGGATCAGGCGCAGTTCAGGCCTTTATTGTCATATGATCAGGTAGTCACATAGCTGGCAGAGATGATACCCCTTCCTTGGGACATGTGGCCTGAGATTGAGGACGCCGGGATGGATGCAGAGTATACAGCATATTGGGCCGAGCATCCATTCCCCTGATTGACAGATCCAGGAGAGCTACTGGATGGAGATGGAGGAGGAGATGATGATGATGATGGTGGGGGTGATGGGGGTAGAGGCCGACGACGGTGGAGGGGAGTAGTTGGGGAGAGGAGGGTGGACAGGAGGGACAGGCCCAGGTGGTGAGGGGTCGCGGTGGAGTGCCCCTGCAGGTACCAGCAGCACAGGGTCCTAGAGCATAGGGACAGAGATAGGGACAGGTGCAGGGACAGGTGCCAATACAGGCACAGGGACAGAGACAGGTACAGGGACCTAGGCATGTACCGAGATAGGTACCCATTCAGGCACTAGTATAGGTACAGGGAGAGGTACAGGGGCAGGCACCCGCAGAGGGAGAGCCACGGGCAGAGGCAGAGGCAGAGGCAGAGGGGGGTGACCCAGTGGAGGCTGAGCTGCTAGATCTGAGGGAGATCTGCCAGGGCCAGGCAGATGAGATTCAGGATCTGGAGAGGGAGAGGGATCGGCTCAGGACCAGGCTCAGGGATACTGAGCGAGAGCGGGATCAAGCTATCCAGCGCTACACAGAGGCTGAGACAGCGCTGAGGGCAGGGAGGTAGGCGGCGGAGGACACAGGAGCAGGCTACGCATATGTCCTACAAGCCGGAGAGGAGATTGCCTACTAGAGGGACCTGTATTATGGTGTCGTGCCAGCAGATTAGCGGGCGAGGAGCTTCCATAGACCATCGCGGACAGCGACAGCTACGGGAGGGAGCTGGAGGAGACAGGCATCGAGTGGTGGGGTCATGGGTCCTCCACCACCACCAGACAGGAAGGGTGATCCTAGAGCAGGTCCTTCTAGGGCTCAGATTCCGTCGAGGCCAGATGGCTCCGAGGGAGGGAGTTCATCATAGCCATAGAGGGCTCCCTTGTATCAGTATTTGTACCATTTTTTGTATTGTAGACACCTGCGGGTGATTGTAGCCATATGATTTTTTGACATCATTGTATCATGACATTTTTGATTATATATATGAGAGATGATTCATTTTTGTGGCAGCTATATGCATGTGTACCTATGTGATGAGATGTTCTTATGTGATGCTTATGATATGGATGCAAATATTTACATGATGTAATGCAATATTTTTGTTCTTTTATGATTCTATATGTTATGCTAATGCAAATGTGAATGTATGTAATGCAGATGAATATGATAATGCAAATGTAAATTGTGCTAACAGGTGTTGTGTGTAGGATGTGATGCAGTTGTGATATCTATATGTATGTATGAGATGCTTATATGTGGTAATGCAGGTGCAACTACATGAAATGCAAATGTTTTTGGTGTGCCATTATACTCAGTCATGTGATAGCAGGCTACGCGGACTCGAGAAGGACGATGGAAGTCAATCAAGAAAGGGGGATGGAAGACAGAAGATATGAAAGTGAAAGAGCTTCTTGTGCGTTATCATCATTGAGCTTTATTATGGCAAAATAGGTTATGACAATCGAGGCATATGTTCGACCCAGAAAGTCATTGTACCTGTTTGCATGGAGATAAGACAGTCACAAACAAGGAATGCCCCAGTTCATACTAGACTCACAGTGTCCTCATATCCTTGGACAAGTCATAGCATTACTAAGAGACAATCCACAGACAGCAAATACAAATAGGTGACGATACCCCATCCTTGCCTTTCTAGTCAAAGACATCCTAGAGATAGAATCTCTAGTCAAAGACATCCCGGAAAAGCTAAAAGACATGTCACCAAAAAAGATGAAATCAAAAGAAAACCAAGACTCAACACCAACATCCACTGTAGTCCTCAAGTTTAGTGTCTCTTGTCACTTGTATAAGTCATGTTTGATTGTGGTCACAATGTTCACTTTCACAGAAAGGATAGATAGCACTGAACCATATGTTGTCTGAGTCTGTTGAAAGATTTGATTTGTTGAAGCCCATTGTTGCTGCTGTATCTCATCTGAAACTGACTGAATCCATGAAGCTGATACTTTATTGCGGAGAAAATGAAGCTTTATTGCAGATCTGGCGATGCAGATGTTGCTTTATTGCAGATTGTGCGCGAATAGACTGGAGAAAGCTGGAAGAAACTGTACTCCTCGAAACATGTGATGTTCTTAGTTCCACACCCATCACTAGACATAGGATTTGCCTTAGCCACAGATAGGATCTGATTTATTATGGATGGAAAGGGAGGTTTAGGAATATTTATTATGAATGGCTAACCAATCTTAGGTAGATCAATAACAAGCCATGATGGAAATGGGTAAGTTTAGTATGAACGAATTGGTCGTGAGTGTGTGCAAAGTGAAATGATGAAAGAGAATCCTGAAGGAGGGAGGAGCAATGTCTCTACGCATGGTGCTGGGAACCCAGTTTTCACCATGGTACTTGCCCAGGGCACCACCGAAGTGGTTTTCACCATTGGAGGAAATTATTTCTCTTTACTTTTTTCGATTTTTCAATGTTTTTTGTGTCACAAGGCGCCTGTTTGCTAGGTTTTCACCAAGTAACGATTTTTTTGTTTTATAATTTTTTTATTTTTTTATTTTTTGTATTTTTGAATTTTTTTGATTTTTTTGTGTTTTTGAATTAGGATACTCTGAAGAGCTATGTGTAAAACCTACGAAGGTGCATGTTGTTGATAGGATCCTCCAAAGGTTCACCTTCTATAGTAGAGAGCTGATATGCCCCAGATCCATAGACTGTTGTAACGATGTAAGGACCCAGCCAATTTGGTTCAAACTTGCCCTTCTTCTCTCTATCTTGCTGATTTTTGGGATTTTCTCTGAGAACCAAGTCACCTACCTCAAATGTGCGAGGCTTGACTTTGTGATTGTAGCTGTGACTCATTCGTTGTTGGTAAGCCTTGAGATGATTAAAAGCAATTTGTCTCCGTTCATCCAATAGTTCTAGTTCTTGTAAGCGAGAGACCCTATAGTCTTCATCAGTGATAATGTTTTGCAAAGAGACCTGTAAAGAGGGTAACTCGACCTCAATAGGCAAGATGGCATTAGTGCCGTAGACAAGTCAATATGGCATAGCTCCTGTAGGTGTGCGGACACTTGTGCGGTAGGCCCAAAGTGCAGGATTGAGTTGGATATGCCAATTACGGCCAGCGTCGTCGACTGTCTTTTTGAGGATTTTAAGAATTGTTTTATTAGACGCCTCAGCTTGGCCATTACCTTGGGGTTAATATGGTGTGGAGAAACGATGGGAAATATGGAAGCGGTCACAGAGTTCACGAACATCCTGATTTTTGAAGGGACGCCCGTTATTAGTAATAATGGACTTAGGAATACCATATCGGCAAATGATATAGTTAAGGATGAAAGTAGCAATTTTTTTTCCAGTGACTTGTGTGAGAGGCACGGCTTCAATCCATTTTGTAAAATACTCTGTGGCAGTGATAATGAATTTATGACCATTGGAAGAAGGAGGGTGAATCTTGCCTATGAGATCGAGTCCCCACTGACAAAAGGGCCAAGGAGACGCAAGTGGTTGTAGTTCTTGTGCCGGCGCATGTATGAGGTCTCCATGAATTTGACATTGCTTACATTTCTTGACAAACTGATATGAGTCTTTTTCCATATTGGGCCAATAATATCCAGTCCTGATGAGTTTCTTGGCCAAGGTAGGACCACTAGCATGTGGACCACATATCCCTTCATGCACTTCATGTAACGCAATCTGAGCTTCGTCGCTTTCTAGACATCTAAGAAGAGTTCCATCTAGACCTCGTCGGTATAGGATATCAGCTAAAATGACATATCGAGAGGATTGGCGAATGAAAGTGCGGCGTTGGTTGTTTGATAGATCAGGAGGTAGGGTATTGTCACGAAGGTATGTGAAGATGGAGCCATATAACTGGGATTCAGGACCAACAACGCATATCATCTCAGTAGGCATTATCTCATATGAAGGAACCAACAGGTTGTCTACCAAGAACTCATAGCAGGTCTCATTTTGAGGTAAATCAATTAGTGAAGCAATTGTAGCCATGGCATCTGCGGCGCGATTCTGCTCTCTTGGTATCTGCTCAAAGTCTATCTTTGTAAAGTGTTGTTTCAGACTATCCACCATTTGTTTATAAGGAAGTAATTTTTCATCTTTTGTTTGGTAATCATCAGTTGCTTGACGGATAACAAGTTGGGAGTCTCCAAAAACATGAAGTTCCTGGATCTTCCATTGAACTGCAATTCGTAATCCTGTTGTTAATGCCTCATATTCCGCTATATTGTTGGTGCAAGGAAATGATAAGCGGTATGATTTTGGTATAGAATCGCCTTGAGGAGTTATAAAGAGAATACCAGCTCCTGCCCCATGCTATGTGTATGAGCCATCGAAGTACAGTTGCCATGGCTTTGCACATGACACTGTTAAAATGGATTCATCTGGAAATTTTGAATTTAAAGGAACATCATCTATCATGGGAGCATCTGCTAATTGATCTGCGATGGCTTGTCCTTTTATTTCTTTTCTGTCCACATACTCGATGTCGAATTCACTCAATATCATTACCCATTTGGCCAGCCGCCCAGTAAGTGTAGCTTTGTTGAGAAGGTACTTTAATGGATCAATTCTTGCAATCAACTTAGTCTTGTGAGTGAGCATATAATGTCGTAATTTCTGTGAAGCAAAGACCACAGTGAGACATGCACGCTCAATTGGTGTGTAGTTTAGCTCATATCCCACCAATGTGTGACTGATATAGTATACTGCTTTTTCCTTGCCGTCAGCAATTTGTTGCACTAAGAGTGCCCCCAGTGCTGTTGGAGTAGCTGAAATGTATAATAACAGTGGTTGATCTGGAACTGGTGGCATCAAAACTGGTGGATTTAGGAGATAGTCTTTGAGCGTTTGGAAAGCCTGTTGATAGTTATCATCCCATTTGAATTTGATGTTTTTATGTAGCAAGTGTTGAAAAGGATTGCACTTTCCACCAGTTGTGCTATGAATCTTCATATGGACTGGAGTCTGCCTTGTAAGGATCGAAGTTGACTGATATTTCTTGGGGGTTGCATTTACAAGATAGCTTTGACTTTTGCTGGATCCGCTTCAATTCCTCTTTTGGACACGATGAATCCTAGGAGCTTCCCGGAGGTTACTCCAAAGACACATTTCTTAGGGTTTAATCTTACTTTGTATTTTTCCAACCGATCAAAGACAACTGAAAGTATGCCCAAATGTGTATTTCTATCTATTGATTTGACCAAGAGATCGTCAACATAATCTTCCACAGTTACATGCATGAGATCATGAAAAATAGTAGTCATAGCTCTTTGATATGTAGCGCCTGCATTTTTCAGCCCAAAGGGCATGACATTCCAATAGAAAGTTCCCCACGGACAAGTGAATGATGTTTTATGTTGATCCTCGGGTGCAATTCTTATCTGATTATAGCCAGAGAATCCATCCATTAATGATAGCATTTCATGACCTGCTGTGAGATCAACAATCAAGTCAATGTTTGGTAATGGGAAGTCATCCTTTGGACAAGCTTTGTTGATGTCTCTGAAATCTGTGCAAATTCTAATGCTGCGATCTGGTTTACTGACAGGTACCAAATTGGAGATCCATTCGGGGTAATCAATTGGGTGTATGAATCTGACATCGAGTAATTTCTCAAGCTCTGCTTTGACTAGTAATGCCACTTGTGGATGCATTTTCCTTAATTTCTGTTTCACTGGCTTTGCCCCCGGTTTGACTATCAAATGATGCATTACCAAATCCGGATCCAGTCCAGGCATATCAGTGTATGACCATGCAAAGTTGATTTGTCGTTCTTTGAAGAAGCTTATGAATTTTGATCTTTCAGACTCTGTTAATGATTGAGCCAGGAATATGTTGTGTGGAACCTCTTCTGTACCAATGTTTGTTTTGATAGTCTCCTCTACCAACATGGATGATTTTTCCTCATATGATGCTGGGAGAATGTCGAGCCTTCCATCTTCGGGCGCCTCAGAGAGGTTTTCACCTTTAGATACGTCCTTTCTTTTTACGTTTTTGGGATCAGATAGCGCCACAGTGTGGTTTTCGCCATAAGACCCTTGATTTGTTCTTATTTTCACATTTTTGCGACTGGAAGGTCCGACACCCTCACCAAAATATGCCATGTTGTTGAGTTCTATGGTGTATCCTGCTTTGTGGTCCCCAGGGGGAAGATCATCTCGTATGCCAAGATAGTCAATAATAGCTTCGTCATTTTGAAATGTGTCAAATTGTGCTGGTCCTTCATAATCCCAGTCAATGAGTTGGTGGTGAACAAGGGGAAGGCCTTTAATGTTTTCAAAGTTTGCAGGGCTAAGAGTGAAGATATGGTTATATTTGGGTATATCGAGGCAATCGTCGAGGTCATCGATGGCACTCTCCTTGTCAATTTCGATCGCAAGCGAATCCAAATTGTCATTACTAGTAGCGCCTTCCGGGACAGGTGTCCTCATCCTATGTGATTTTGACCTAGAACCTTGAGACGAAGACTGTGCGGAATCCTTATGGGTTGTTTCTTGACCAACTATGAACTTTTTATAAAATTCCTCTTCTTCTGTGGGTTCATCTGGCTCTCTGAATGTCTCGGTGAGCTCGTAGTCACTGGAGGATTTGTTTGAACCCCATTCCCATTCGTTGGAATCTGTGGAATAGAAATCTTCTTGTTGAACTTTGGCAACTTTGATTTGTGATGCCTCTTCTGTCCTTTTTGTGTGGATCTTGGAAGTCATAAAACCAAGTCCCTTTGAGCATTCTCTTCTTACAGTCAATTCAGGTTGTAGGGGTTCCATGACGCCTTCTTTGCGTAACCCAAGAGGGCTTTTTCCATCATACCCGAATTTTTGTAGAATCTTGAAGCCTTTGCCATATTTCTCACAAGGTATATTGATCTGATCATGTGTGTCATCTTCAATGTCTTTATAGAGCATTTTGTATAAATCTTCCTCTTCCAGTTCGCCCCATCTTTGAAAGGTAGTAGGATCCCATTTGAGCATCATGATGAATGTTTGCTTGTTAGGATGTGGCCTTCCAAATTCTTTTGGAGAGCTCATGACTTGTCGTAAATACATGGTCTGATTTAAAGTGTATTCTCCCATGCCTTTGTCCTGAAATCTGCCTTTAAGTTCACCTTGTTTTGATGTCGAAGGTTTTAATGACTCAGGGTCAATGTATGCCGAAGAAGGAATAGCTTCACGATTACTGGGAATGATGGTCTCCGTATGTGATCTCAGGTTATTGCAATATATGAACGGATTAGGATCACCATTAACTGTTACCTCGACTCCATTATGAGGAAACTTAATGCATTGGTGATATGTCGATGGGACTACCCTCATTTCATGAATCCAAGGACGTCCTAGCAATATATTATAAGTGAGATCTAAATCCAGGACCTGACAAACCACATCCTTTGTAACTGGCCCAATTCTTAGAGGTAAGGTGACCGTGCCCTTGGATGAGCGTTCTTCATCATCATATGCCTTGATGGTGATTTGATTTTTTGAATTCACAGCTTTATCGGAATATCCCAATTGTTTAATGGTGCTCAATGTACAAGTGTTTAGACCAGCTCCTCCATCTATCAGGACTCACTTTATTCGATGCTTGTGTATGAAGGCTTCAATATGTAATGGTGCATTATGTGGCTGACTTATGGAGGCGTCATCAGCTTCTATGAATGTAAGGGAATGTGGAATGGATAGGTATCCCACCATGGCTTGAAACTGGTCCACGTTCAGATTAGTAGGAACGGCGGTGTCTCTCAAGATTTTGTCAAGAATAGCTTTATGAGCGGGGGATATGCGTAAGAGCTCAAGGATGAAGATGAGCGCGGGTGTCCTCCCTAACTGTTCTACAAGGTCATACTCAGGTTTAGTAGATGAAGAAGAGGTGTTTTTAGTGGAGGCACCTGGCAAAGTAATTTTACCTCGATGAGTTGTAACATGACATTCAGAGGCAGGCTCGGAAGAAGATCCAACACCTCTTAGGACAATCTTGGGTCTCTGAGGAGGATTCTCAGGATTTTTGTTCTTGATGGTAATAGTAGAGATATGATTATCCATTGAGATGTGATTGATAGTTGAGTCATAGTTGTAAGGTGCTCTAGTATAGTTGGCCTGATCATCTGTGACTTGGGCTTTTCCTTTGTCATGCTTTGGGAATGGTTCCTTAAACATCTCATGTTCTTGATTAGACGAATGTCCCTCAATCTCAATGTCACCTCTATCAATGAGATCTTGCATGATATTCTTCAGTCGATGGCAATTTCCTGTCTTATGACCCTTGCTCTTATGAAACTCACAATACTCATCATCATTCCACCAATTTGGTTTGACCTTTGGTTCATATGGAGGAAAATCTGGAACTGTGATCACTTTGTTTGCCACTAGCTTTTTGAAGACTGATTCAAGTGGTTCTCCCAATGGAGTGTACTTCCTTCATGATCTGGAAGTTGTTTGAGTATTCACTTGATTGTTTGTAGAACTTGATCCTAAAAAGATGAACTTGGGTCTCACTGTATTGGCATCAACAACGCCATCGTTGACTGTGTTCTTGTTTTTATTCCAAAATCTTGGCTTGTCTTTTCCTTTAAAGTCATCTTTGTTTTCCTTGAATAGCTTAATGACTCCTTGTTCAATTAGGACCTTTTCTGTTGCTAAGCCCTTTTCAATAACATCCTTGAAGGTGGACAAACATGCTTTCCTTAGATCATAGCCAATATCCTTGTTAACATTTTGAGTGAACATTTCTACCATTTGTTTTTGGGGAATTTCACAAGAGCATCTGCTGGCTAGATTTCTCCATCTTTGTAAAAATGACGCAAAAGATTCTCCTTCCTTTTGCTTAGTATTGCACAAAGTAGTGACTGAGATATCTGTTTCTATGTTGTAAGAGAAATGCTGAATAAATGCCTCTGCTAAGTCACCCCATGACTTAATACCAGGAGGTAATTGAGAGAACCATTCCATAGCTTGATCGCCTAAGCTTTGCGGGAATAACCTCATCAAACATGTTTCTTCTGTCGCTACCTCTATGCAAGTTGTGAAAAATTGTTGTATGTGTGCCTTGGGGTCTCCTTTTCCTCTGTACTTGTCAAATTTTGACGTCACAAAGTGTGCCGGAAATGGAGGCATTGGAATGCTCTTATCAAATGGATAAGGACATATGTCTCTCATAGTGTATGTTGGTTTTGGTGTACTCATGTCCTCCATTTTCTTTTGTAAATCTCTGATTTGTTGCTCCAAATTATTCTTAGGTGGCGATCGATTTCTTGTAGCATACCCCATGTTTGGGACACCAATTTGAGGAGGAGCTTGTTGCATGTATGGATGATATTGATCATAGACATGTTCATATGGAGGAGGTCTATATTGATGCGGCATATAGGAAGCACTTGGTATAGCTTCATGTTGAGGAACCCCATATCTATTTTGTGCATATATACCATATTCTATAGGCACGTCGGGTTCTATTGTGTTGCCCCCAAATTTGACATGAGGTTTCCTTGTGTCCAAATTTTGAGCATGCCTTTGAGTGTCCACTTGTTTTGATTGATCCATAGCTTGAGCATGTGATTGAGCATATCTATCTGCATAAGGCTTCCATAATGGTCTTTGAAGGTAAGCATCATATGTTTGACCATGTGTATGTGGGACTTCTAGTTTTTGAAGCAAAGCTGATGGTGATTCAGGTACCATATGCGGTCCTCTATTTCCTCCACTATTGGGTCTCCTTTGATCCATGTTGGAGTGAGTTTGTTGCGAGGGTCGGTTTTCCATAAATTGAGACATGTCAAAGTCATGAGGTATTTTAGCTCCACTTTGTGCCATCATGTGTAAGAAGTATTGTCTATCCCTCTTCATTATCTCTTCAACCAATCTATTGAAATGAGGATTCATTATGGATTCTTCTACATCTACTGATTGTATTGAAAAGTTGTCCACATTGTCATTGTGTGTAGCCTTGTTGTTTGTAGTGTCTGCGTTTTCCACATTTGGAATGTGTCTATAAACATCCATGTCAGGCAGTGTAGTGTGCTCAGGATTGAAAAATAAATCATTATCATACTCATAAGAACTCATGTTGGTGGACTCTTGAGCTTCTTTAGCTTTTCTCCTAGATTTTTGAAGACGGGTTTCAACCATGAACTAGGTGTTTGACCAAGATGTGTAAGACTAGATGAAAAATGGAAAGAGTATGGAAGACCAAGAGTTGTATGGAGCGTAAATGAATCTGAAGTTTACTTGCAATGTCCAAAGTGTAAGACCAAGTATGTAAGTAGTAGAGTAGGTGTGACTTCCAAAGAGAGGATAGTTTCTCTTGATGAGGTAAGTTGACCTTGACTCTAAGTAAAACCAAATGAGACCCAAAGGTAAGAAACCTTGATGAGGGACCACTTAGCAAAGTGTAGTTGTAGTATGTTGACAAAGTATGATGAGGACAAGCAAGTGACCTTTTGACTCAAGTTTAGACAAGTATGAATGTAAAATGAGATGTGAAGCAATGATGGGCTGTATGAGACCTAGAGACAGGTTGAATGCTAGATGAAACCTGAAGAAACAACCTAGGAAGCTCAAGTATTCCGAAACTGATTTCTCTTGTTTGTTGGACTCTGAAATTTTTTTTCTTGCAATTTTGAACACAGACGCGCCTGTATACTTCACAGACGCGGTTTTCGGACACAGACGCTACTCTGTTTAACCCAGATGCGCTTCTGCGATTTTCTTGTTTATGTTTGCTAGACTGTAAAGGTTTTTGCAATTCTGGACATAGACGCGACTGTATACTTCATAGACGCGATTCTGTTCGACACAGATGTGTTTCTGTTCGACACAGACGCTTCTAGACACATAGACGCTATTATGCCCTTCACAAACACGCTTAGATTACTCAGATGCGATTAAAACATACACAGACGCGTTTCTATAAACTTCGTGCAATTTTTCCAATCTGTGAAATTGTTTTGTTGTGACCAAATATGACTGTTTGACTGTTTTTCGTGACAAGAGGACACAATGTTGATGAGGACTCAATGTTTGCTAGTGTTTAGACTCCAAAATGACTCCAAGAAAAGTGTGTTGTTTGATGTAAAATTGTTTTGCATACACTTGAAGACACAAAAGACACAATGTTTTGTTGTTTGGTCTTGATTGTTTTGAATGTTTAACATAAGTCAAGCACAATTCTTATGGCTGGCCAAGACAATAGTTGTTGATCCCACATAGGGTTTTACCCCTGAGGCTACGCTATTCAGAGTAGATACTTAGATGCTTGACCTCACTGGCTCCACCCTCGGCACTCACTTCTCGGGTCAGCCAAGCATCAGTCCCCATGAAAACTCCTCATGGCGAACTTTGTATCTCTACTAAGAACCGTATGTGTGTGGGCCGCTACCAGAGGTCCGACCTCCTGCCCCAACAACTAGAAGGATTTGGGCCTCTAAAACAAAATGGTGCTAGTAAGGGCATCCACTCATGTGGCCATACATGCGGCACTTTCAGCTCTGTAAATATAGAAGGCTCCCAGTCAGTAGGGGTTACGCCCTAAAAATGATCAAATAAATTTGATCAAACGGGTTTATGGGGAGACATAGTGTCAGTATGAACTAATCAGCACACGTTATCCATAGTTTTCACCATGAATACATTTGATTATAGTGGTTCGGATGAGGTGGGTTTTCCTCGCTACCACTTGGGTCGTCCTCTTCTCACTAGTAGTCCTAATGACCACACGGGAAGACAGGCCCTCTAAAGATTAAACAAAAAGAGCCTATTGCTCAAGACACAAAAGACAATGATTCAATTTTAGTGCACCAATGGAAGTGTTTGCTAATCTATGAAAACAAGGTACACAACAAAATTTCAAAACCCTAGCCAAGGACCTGCAACAAAATTTGTTAGTAGTTTGGGTTGTTTCAAATGATCACCCCTTCCTGCAAGCACACAAGTTAGGTGAATTTTAGAAACCCAAAAGACTTTGTGAAAGAGGGGCCTTCAACCAAAACATTTTAGCTTCCAAGGCGAGCTGCACCAACTTAGTTAGCTAGATCTGAAAGGGTTAGTCCAAAAATAAACCAGATCTGAAACCCTAAGTACAAAATCCGAAAACCGAATCAATGAAAATTTGAAAATTTTGAAACATTCAAAACACAGACGCTGTTACCTACGACACAGACGCGGTTCTGTGACTCACAGACGTGGTCAAAAATCACAGACGCCCTTATCGGACACAGACGCGATCAAAAACAACACAGACGCGCTTAGAAAACACAGACGCCCCTGTCTGAGACCTGCAAAATAAAATTTGTCAAAAACACAGACGTGACTCCAGTATCCGCAGACGCCCCTGAAAATCAGAGACGCGATCCGAAAGTTCGCAGACGCGAAAAAAACCTAAAATGTCGTCAAAAAATGTCCGATTTGCAACTTCAAAATGCAAAATATGCAACAAAAAAGGTTAAATGCAAAGGGACAAGAAGTCCCACCGGGCGTGCCAAAATGTGTATGGTGAAAATGGATAACAATAATAACAATATTGAAAGGCTAAATGAATTCAACCACAAAACCCTAGCCTAACAATCAACAAAGATCCACCATAACATATGAAGAGTACCTAAGACAATGCAAATCAAATGAAATCACAAAGATTATACCATCACATGTCCAATAGGGTTTTGATCTCCATTCTTCCTATCTCCATTGATCTTGCTTGATATATTTTCTCTCAGATTTTATGTGCACAAGAGCTCAACAAAGAATGGAATGTGGTTGCAAGTAGGATCGTAGTATAGTCAAGTCCTCCAAATTGTCGATTAGGTCATTAGAATGCTTCATTAGAATGAATGATTAGGGTTTGATAGTGAAGAAGACATCTCCTTAAATAGAAGACACAATATGAAATGGAGGGATAAGATTGAGAGGTGTAAAAGGAGGTCGGCTAGGATTAGAGGGTAGGTATAAGAAATAGTAAAATAATGAAAGGGGTAGGTAGTGTATGAGTTAAGAGATGAATGACATGTGTCATGTGTAGAAAAGGTTAATGAATTAATTAAATAAATAAAGATTTATTTAATTAATAGTAGAAGTGGGATAATTAAATAAATTACATATTTATTTAATTTAGGAAGAGGATAATTTAAATAAATAAATGTATTTATTTAAATGAGAAATAAGGCTAGAAGAGGATAAATGAATTAATTAAATAAATAAGGATTTATTTAATTAATAGAAGAATTAGGCTTAAATAATTAAATAAATAAAATATTTATTTAATTAGACTGGACAATTTTAGGTGTCTACAATAACAATTGCATGTTTAATAACACAACAAAAGTCTAACACATGATTTCCTAAGGGTTACCAATGAAGATTAATTCATAGATTATATTAACACCATGGTTAATCCAATTTTCCATCTAATTAGGAAAATTAAATGCTTAAGATAAAACCTACACATACATCTAAATTCCATAATGAAAGAATCAAAGTATTCCAATGCATTTATTTTCCCATAGATCATATATACAAAAGATTAAAGCAACTGAATTTAACATACATTCCATTGATATAATATTACAATATCCATAAATACATGGCTTCCAAAAATACCATGGTATCCAAAAGTTACAATCCCAAGGTTATATAATTTTTGATACAATGACCACAAGGTCTCAACTGAACAATGATCACTAACATGATTCGGTACATGAATCACGAACCAAGAAAACACCAGCAAAGCGTTTCCTCTCCTGAAGATATAATCTAGAACATCCAATGGGAAGTGGCACTACCACCCGACCATGTGATCCCAAAATGGAACCACCCCACCATGCTAGGAGATAGTAGAAGACCCTCAAGCAAGCAAAATAAGACAAGTATGAAAGAACTACGTGACTTCGCAAACATCCATGTGACTCAACTCACAAACACTAGTGACTCTAAGGAGAGAGTGTCATCACATGGCTTTAAGTGGTTACCCTGGTAGGCCTCCATAGGTCCCGACCCCCATCCTGGGTTATCCTGGTAACCTCTCCCAAACCTCGGGCTCCATCTAAGCCTCATGCAGACCCTACCAATCCTTTCATGAAGACAAGGTGATAGGTTTTCCATTCCAGGCCTTCTCACCACATCTTGAGCCTATACAAGCACTCAACCATGTGTGAGGCACATTATCTTAATTAATATTAAATCTACCCACCCCCTAATCAATTATTAGGTTATCACTTCTTAATTGACTTTCGAGAGGTTATCCTGCCATCCACTTCGGGCATGGCCCCTGCTCGAAAGCCACTCTCTGTCATAGGACACTAATAGGAAATGTCTCTCTACGAGAACTCTATGGTGAAACTGACAACCATATCTAGTCCTGACAAACCACAAGTAAAGGATACACAATCACTAACCCAGGATTGACCATATGGAATAAAACACACAATGGCTCACATTAGCAGGGTTATACAACAACACTTGACCAAGGGGTATAACAACATATGACATAACGACAACTCAACCAGAATCACAATGAAATTAAGCTTGGCTGCAAATGCCATTTACACAAAATCCTAATACAGGCAATATTTTCTTTAAACAACCAAAAGCATAAAATACTTGCAATTAAGGATTTTCCAGAAAATAAGAAAATACAACTATATTAATACAAGGAAATCAATGTTGTCATTTGTCCAATTAGGTTAAAATCATATTAAAATTAACCCCCTAATTATATGTTCATCATGAATTTACCAATAAATCCGATTAGATTGTATCAATAATCTAAATTAAATTCCAAATTCCAAATTATATAATAGTATAATATAATTACATAAATATATATATTCTTTGAATATAATATTATATAATTATATCACATTAAAATATATAATAAAATGAAGATTTAATTTTGAAATAACTTTTATTTCCATAATAACATAATAACCCACAGAAAATACTATATATATATAATATTATATTTTTTTTTACATATTAAAAAATTAAATAAAACCGAATTAGAAATTTCGGTGGGCAATTTAATGGAACGTAGTTTATACAGGCGAATTTAATAACGCCTAGTAGCTTTGCTACCATAAGGCAGCACGCTACCGTACGGTAACACTGCTACCCTACGGTAGCATTACTACCGCACGTGGTAGCATGCTACCAACCCCCTTGGTTTAAAATAAAATTTTTTAATTTATATTTTTTTTATTATTATTTTTTTAAAAAATTTCAATAGCATAAAAACTATAATTCTCAATTTTCAATAGAATTTATTTCCCAAGAATTTAATTAATACAATTTTCCCAAAAACTAATTAAATAAAATAATTTCCCCATAACTTTTAATAACCTTAGAATCCTCATCAGAAGAAATAATAATCTTCCTTTTCACCTTGTTTATCCCCTTACTGGTCTTCTTGGTCCTTTGGGTTTTCTTACCCATACCCTTTCTCTTCTTGCTGTTAATGAATTTATCATCGAAAGACTCATCCTTAGAGTCTGAAAGGTCAGAATCCACAACAATCCCCTTTCTCTTTTCCTTAGTCTTGCCCTTGTTGTTGAAATCCTTAGACTCACCTTCAGTTTCAGAATAGAGATTGAATCCACTATTCTCACTTTCAGTATCATCATCCCTAATTTGTTTTCCTTTACTAATGGGTTTCTCAATAGTTTTCCCCTTCAACATCTTATAAACTAAAACCATTGAACCCTGGTGGAGGGCATGGTCTCTTTGAGAGTCTTCCTGCACTTCACGAATAGTATGATCCATAGAGAAAGCAAGATAGTAAGGTAGGCTAACCTTGTCACCATGGCAAAAGTGATTGAGCAGCACAAAATGATGCCCATAAGCCCTTGTGAATCTCCCATCCAAAGTAATGTAGCTGATGGTGGCAAACAACACAAACCTCCACAACTTGCAAATATGCTTAGGGGAATGGTAGGGATTATCCACCTTCACCAATTTCCTTTTTTCTCCATCAGTGAAAGGAAACCTATCTGCAGCCTTGTTAGACACACTTCAATCTCTGTAAAATTTAATACCTTCTTTAACACTACCCGTAGCTTCAACAATGACATCTTTGTCCACCTTCATCATCTGGGTACCAACAAGAACCTTACCAATCTTCAATTTTTTTATGAAATGCTTAGTGACAGCAGGGTCTTTGCCATAGAGCCTTTCCATAAAAACACTCAAACCTCCCTCTTGAAGAATCTCCCAGACTTCATTGTTTTTCTTCCAGTCCGAGCAAGAAGCTGGTTCAAACCTCTTTTTATTACCTCCCATATTACCCTTAATTTCACAATTCTTCCTTATCTCAGCTTTGTTATTTTCTCTGTGATCTTTGTGAAGAAACCTAACAATTTTGTTGTTGTTATGAAGAACCACCCAAAATCCGTGCCAAGTAAATATGATATGACAAATAATAAAACAAGCCTCACCGCCATAGTGATCAATCATAGAAAAATGAGGAAAAGGCATTAGAAATTGTGATTAGAAAAGACACGTTGCTTCATCTGGATATGGTCCAATTCAATCAAAGATTTCGCTTCACACTTGAGATTACTCTCACTATAAAGGGAAATGATTTTGTTAGAGCGGCAAGCCAGGTTGGCAGCCCAATCGGCACACATGTTGGCTTCTCTATATGCATGTGTGAAAATAAACATTTCAAAAGTTTCACTAATTTCCTTCGCAGTTTTGATGGCATTGTGTATAGGCCAAGAGGGAGGGAAAACATTATTCAAGGACTTAATAATGTTCAAAGAATCACCTTCAACCCAAAATTTAGTGCAATTTGAATCTTTAGCAAGAACCAACCCATGATAAGCAGCAATTGCCTCGGCAACATGGTTGGTTTGATTACCTATAGGAATACATTTGATAGCTTTGCATATTCCCCCTTCATCCCTTAAAACCACACCACACCCTACATTGCCAGGGTTACCATTGGAAGCACCATCGAAGTTAATTTTCATCAATCCATGAGGGGGGCATTCCTATCTCGCCTCTTCTCTAGGATTAGCATGTATGATGTCACTCCCCTTTATTATCCAATTCTTGAAAATGATGTTATCATCTTGATCTTTGGGGTTCATTATTTCACCAGTGATATAGAGGTTCTCCACCATATGTCTTTTGATTTTCTCAAAAATAATTTGAGCTTTTGAAGCCTTATCTCTGAACACTCTATCATTTCTTTCTTTCTAGATTCCCCAACAAATATGGAGTAAATCAAATCTCCATAACAAAGTAACTGAATTTTTCTTCGAAGGGTGGAACCAGGAATTAAAAACATCTTGGACAGCTTCAGGGAAGACCCATCTGACATTGAAGTTGTCCAGACATCTAGCCCAAATATCAACAGAGAAGGGACAATGGATAAACATGTGATTAATCTCTCCTTATTGATGTTATCACCATGGTAAAGATGATAAATAAATTAGAATTGTAATTATAATTTGTTAATCTCTCTCAAATGATTGTATAATAAGATAATAAATTGATAAATGTATCTATGTTTTATGGTAGGGTAGAAAGTGTTTCATAACTTGCTATTAAATTTATTTCATCTTGTTCAATGATGAAAGTGAATGAATCATATTGGGATCCCTTTCTCAAATTTATTATTCTACCAATTTTGAGTTATTGCAAATAGGATGATATTTTAAGTTTGATGATGACCAATACAACTATTTACCATATTGGGATCCCTTTGTCATATTGGGATCCCTTTGTCATTTTTCTCTCTCTTTACATGTCTTTTTACCTCTATTTACCAAAATTTAGGTTGAGGCCTATTTATATTGTGAAATTTGAATCTTTCTCTATTATGATAAAATCTCCATTATTATCTAGGCAATTCCACAAAGCATTATAATAATAGTAGAATTATTGTGGTAGCAATGTAATGTTGGCATTATATTTTCATTGATGTCAACATTTAGAGGCAAGCAGTTGCAAAGATGATAAGTGCCACATAGAGCAACATAGAGAGCAAGTGCAGTTGCAGAAATGCATAACAAGTCATGTTAGTTGCTCTCTGTTACATCGATTTGTGCATAACACATCATGTTATCGCTATTTCTATATTGTGGTCAAGAGAAAGGTGGAGCGTATAACACGTAGGTTATCATTATCAATGAACGAGTTAGTTGTCTCGTTATCATGCGGTAGTAATGGTCAAAGATATGTGGCCCTATGGGGTAAAACCACTAAAGAGGATAGAGGTGTACACAAGGCAATTTCATGTTCTACAAGTATCCTATAGTGTGCCTGTAATGCTCACCAAAATACCCTAGAGAAACTAACCATCTAATATGAAAATAGAGAATTTTTTTAAAATATAAATTATTATAACATGTATGATCAACTACTCATATGCAATTAACATTCATGAATATGATAAACAATTAACCTTCATGAACATAATTACAAGAGCTCATAATGCAAGCGGAAATATACATAATACATCAACAACATTCCCTAGGGAATCTCAACGTCATTACCTACAACACCCTCATGAACATATCAACCTAAGCATGCATCACATTTACTATCACAATCTATAGCATTCCAATCGACTAATACTATCTCTTTTCATGCTCACATAAGAATCCTTCACTAATCCAATTATCATGATTTCCATTCATCAATAATGCAAAACCCATATTAGCCTTACGATTCATTTTAAGAGCACCAATACCAAATGTTCCTAATTTCAATCTCTTATTCAACAACCTAACATTATTATACCATTTTCAATGCTAATTACCTCATTACTAATCCATTTCCTTAAGAATCATAATCATTCACATAACACTAAGTGTATACCATAGAATCAATTCATTTAACAAGCATTATCCAAGTTACCACATTACATTTTCTTACAAGTATTATAATCATGACCTAATATATCATCTATCATAATATATACATCAACCATTTACATTAAGGAGCATGGTTCTCAACTACATATACAATTACATCATAAATTCTACAATATTCAAATGCCACATTAAAATCATATTACAATAATCTAATACAAGAATCCATCCATGAGATGTAATGAAAGAATCCACATCCACGCGCAAGAGAAACCAATGAAGAACATCCCAATGGAAGAAGGCATCAAACCACTTGACCATGTGGAACCAAAGGAACCACCCCCCATGCTAGAATATGACACAAGATCCCACACACACTTTAGATCTAGGCTGACACCTAACAACCAAAGGATACAACCAAAATCACAACTCAAGGCTAACTCAAAGCTCAAATAAACATAAGACCTCCAACACAAAAATCTCTAGAGGCAACTCGCAAATCAAGACTCAAGGTGCTAGGACCTACATGTAGGGAAAGAGTTTCATCACATGTATCTACCATGGGAACCTAGGAACTTGTCCTGACATCCATGATACTCATGTGGAGCTGTCTCAACCTTTGAGGATATTTAGGGATTTTGGCTTACCTGGATCACCAAGGTCTACCCAATCATTCCCAGATCCATAAATTACACCAGGGACATGAGTTGAGGCCACAAATCCATTTCTTATCTTATTATGGTGATTTACCTCTACCCATGCCATTAAGATTAGTTATTTATGTCATCACTTGATTGCGAGGTAAACTCCCAATGAGGTATTCTGGCGGTCTAGACCCTGGGTAACCTAGTAGTCTAATCCTCATGACCCCAATCACCCACTTGGAAGCCCACTCCCCCTAACATGCACCTAGACCTTAGGGTAAAAATAACGCACAACACATAAATAAGGGCTCTCAAAGAATCTAACTGGATTACCAAGGTTAAGCAATCAATATAAACTCATGAGACATGAATAGCATATGCCAACAACCTTATAAACAACATGGAACAAACATCATGCATATAAATCATGATACCAACAAAATGAGTCCAAAGAGTAATAACAAGGCATAACATATCTTACAATATTTGCCAAAAGGTGTAAGTCATTCTATTAAAAACCAAAAATACAAAAGTTCAATAAAATCAACAAAACAGTCCTGGATCACCTCAAGACACTCAAATAACATCAAAATAAGCCTCTGGTATGAAAACCAGACCCAAACAATGTGACTCAAAAAGCCAAAACAATAGTGCAGAATCAAACAATGTGTTTATGACACTTTACAACGCATTCACAAGGTTTTTTCGTGCATATAATAGTTACTATAAAACATCTAGCAGGTTAAACATCACTTTCGCAACACTGCAACGCTCACAAAAGGTTCTATCACACCTACAACAATTACTGCAGAATACATAATGAACTAAACAACATTTTCACGACATTGTGACGCTTACATAGGGTTTTGTTGCATATACAACAATTACTGTAGAATACATAACAAACTAAACATTGTTTTCACGATATTGTGACGCTTACACAGGGTTCTGTCGCACATACAACAATTACTGCAAAATAAATAGTGTTTTCGCAACACCGACAACTCCCAAACGCCCAAAATTCACAACAAGCATTTCCAAAAATCTAAACCAAAGAATACAATAATCCCAATCAACACATTTATAATTGATTTATTTAAATTTCTCAGCAACCCAAAATTTCCCACATACAATGTTTTCCAAACAAGCTTTTTGAAAATAATTGCAAAGAAGGATAAAACCTCTAACCTGGTAATAGAAGAAAATGGACAATGAAATTCAATGAAGTGCAATCCCAAATCCAAGATCCAATTCCAAATTCAAACCCAAGCCAAATCGTGAATTTCGCAATAATGAAAATAATCTCCAGCAAGCTAAACCCCAACAAAACTAAAAAAACTCAATATATAAAAATTAATCCAAAACCCTAACCAATCATGACCGACATCAAAATAATTAAAAATATTATTAATCATACCAACCCTACCCAAATTCGAGGTAAAATTATAAAATAATATTATTTACTTAACCTCAAATCTCAACCAATAAAATAATAGGGTAGGTATAAACATGATATTTAATTAATCAATTAGAAACAAGAGAATGTAATAATAATATAATACAATAATAATAAATTAAAGCCCAATAAAATAAATCAAAGGCATTATAAATGAATGTTCCAATTAAATATAAACCACAAATAATATAAATAAACAAACAATTAAATAATAATATCCTCACAATCATAACTCCCAAGAGGGCCAATCATAATTAACAATTAAAATATATTTCCTACTAACCCTTTCCAAAAACCAAGGTAAGAATAATAAAATATTATTTAGTTAACTTACCCATTAATTCAACCAATAGAATAATAGGGTAGGTAGAGAGAATATATTTATTAACCAAAAGTGTAAAAAGAGAAATAATGATAATATTATAAGCAATCAATGATAAATAAACCATGGGCACAATTAATTATAAAAGCTCATTAATAAAATAACCAAAGGATATAAACAAATAGCCACATTAATATAAAAATCACAAATAAATAATATAAATAATACCTGGTATTAAATCATTAAATTAAATTTAAAACCAAAGAATAAAATAATAATAATCTCTCATTAAGTTATTATTAAATATTAATATCAATTATTTAATTTAATTTAATTTAACATTATTAAACTATATAAATCAATTAATTAATTAATAATTAAACCAATAATCATAACACTTCAAAGCAAACCAACATAGGATAACTCAAGAAACCTCTAGACGCTAAAACATCTCAC
Organism: Cryptomeria japonica; assembly: GCF_030272615.1. Lineage (NCBI taxonomy): Eukaryota > Viridiplantae > Streptophyta > Pinopsida > Cupressales > Cupressaceae > Cryptomeria > Cryptomeria japonica. The sequence continues at coordinate 444,955,374 of NC_081411.1, read as the reverse complement.
ACCAAGACTCCAAGCTGACAAGGGTAATCAACTTAAACCTAGAGTGTAAAATGGGTTTTCATGTCATCTCTGATCAACTTGCCATTGGGATAAGACACACTCAAACCTGTGAAGCTAGGTGGAGTCGATGTCTGGTACCTGCAAACTTGTCACCACCAATACATATACAATAACATATAACGTAATTAAACATACAAGTGGAGAATCACAACATCATATCATGCTCGCAATGAGTGATATGACATCGTCTCTATCATGAATACACTTAGAAGACAGTCACAACAATCAAGCACTATCATCGTACCCAATATAATCATGAAATAGGATTAGTACATCATAAAATATCATCAAATCAACATAAATAAATATTAACCATGCATATGAAATGAGTACATATAGATCATCAAATAAGATTCCATCATCATCCTCATAAAATCATAATGTCAAATGCAAATATAATATGTCTATCACCAATAAAGAAACATCTAAATCATAGGTAAATCCACAAACACCCAATCATAGAATCACAAAATAGTCTAAGATATGCCAATATAGTCTATCGATGCACAAAAAGGAAAGATGAATCAGGGAGGGGCACTAAAGTGTCTGGTCCATCGCCATTGATGTGTGCACATTGTAGAATTGAAACATGTCAAAAATCCCTTGGTTCTGCAATTTTCGGTGAGACAACATTTTTGTCTCATTGACACATGCCTTTGTCGATGAGATATTTCTTATCAGCATAACTGATTTTGCCTTTCATCAACCCTTCTGTGTTACGTCAACATCCTTCCTATTTCGAGATGATTTCATTCTAGTCTGGCTGATATTACTGGTTTTAGTATGATGGGCTTTCTGTTTGGGTGACATGGTGTATTTCGGTGTAACAAACCCCTTTGACATGACTCATTTTTCCCTCTTGGCAGCCAGTGAATGCTATAGCGATAAAGGGATTTTGTTGTGACATTGAAGTTGTCACAACGATAATAGTTTACCATTGGACGTGAGCAGTGCTGGTCAGCTAGGCCCACCTCGTCAAGTTGTCTGCAGGTACTCGATTGGCGACTACTCATTGGTCCACATTGGCAGTGATGTGTTTGTGTGGGGCTCATGCTTGTGTGGCAGCAAATGCCTTTTTGACATGAATTGCCCTTTCGATAAGACCCTTTTCTCCTTTTGGTTGCCCCTTTGGATTACAACAAAATACCTTCTTTCGGTGTGACAAGCTCGTGGTCTAAGCGATAAGATTCCACATGTCGGTATATGATTGCAAGAGTGTCTTGCAGACACCTTTCTTGTTTCAGTGTGACAATAGAATTTGACAAGATGTTTATTTCCTTTCATTGGTAGGTTGAAGTCATAGCGGTAAAGAGACTTCAATGTGACACGACACTTGTCACATCAAAATATGGGTAACCGCGGGGACAAAGTGTTTACCATCTCCGCCCTTCTTTTTGATGTAACATGGCACTTTGCCATGAACCAAATTGGCTCCTGCAAACCTTTGGAAAGCTATAACAATAAGAATTCTACTTCACTGTGACAGGAGAACAAGTCTCAACGATAAAACCCCGAGTGTTGTTTTGATTGATAGAGATGTTTTTGATGCAACATCTGCAACTTGATAGACACAAAGATCTACGTGGCAGTTTCTTGACGTTGATTGAGTGACCTGGATGATGAAAATGAAGACAAGTGGTTGAGAATGAAATTTGATATGCAGAAGTTCGTGCTTGTAGAGAAGATAGCATATTTTAATGAGGTAGTTGTCTCTCATCAGGGCATATTGAGAGAAGATGGAGATTTCATTAATGACAAATCAGTTGTAAATGGTTGAAGGGCTTCAGGTAATCAACAGAGGCAAAATAAAATCTGTTAGACAGATTGAGTTTGCTAAAAAATAGCAACCCAGTATAGAGAACATTCAGGAAATTAGAGGAGTCATTTAATGGCGATGTTTGATCCAAGAAAGAAAAATCCAATTTACTACAAATCAAATCTCAGAGAGACAAAATGAATTAATTTTAAAATGTAGATTTGGAGGGAAAACATTCTCTGATGTAGAGTTGATTCAATAGGGCAGTAAATGTGATTTGGCTAAGGTAGTTGATTTTTTGAGACAAAGATAGAGGTGGAAATAAAAAAATCTCAACAAGACTATGGTGAGTAGTTGAAAAGGAGAGTGAGTCACAACCAAGAGAAAATAAGAATCTATAGAAGACAGGAAAGATGCATTTAATCTGGGTGGCTATCTATCTAAGAGGATGTGCAAAGAGTCAAAACCACTGGCAAGCATGATTTCTCAAAGGCCAAGAAGATCAAAGTTTGAATTCATCCTTGGAGGGAAATTTGGCAAGTACAGAGCTGATCAAATCAAGAAGGAGTTGATGAGATTTGATAGTGGTAGACAAGGGAGCTGAGTTGGAAGAGAGAAAAGTGTTGGTGACCAAAACAATGAATAATATTCAACTATGATGTATGGAACATAAGTTGAAGTGGTTCTAGCAGTTGTAAGGAGGTGTAGAGAACAAAGTGTATTGAGCAGAGACAGACCATTAAACAAAGCCAAGAGTGCAAACAAAGAAGAAGCTATTTAAAAGAAGAGGCTACAGAATAGAGAGTGCAGAGAAGCAACTCTCGTAGAGAGAGTGTAGAATGTAGCCATTAAAAGTAGAGACCAATGACCAAAGAATAAAGTGCCAAGGCAGATAACACAGTGGATTATATATACTGTTAGAGGCAAAGAAAGAGGACTCATCCAAGTGGAGATTAGAAAGATAGATACAGAGATAAGAAGAAGGTTGAGAGAAGGGATTGACAACACACATCAAAGAGCATAGAACAAAGATTGAAATCAGAGAAGAGTAAAGTCAATCTCAAGGGCAGAATACAAGTTGCGAGTTATAAAAATTCATTTGTAAAACGATGCTTATTTGTATTTAAATATTCTACTTATTATAATTGTCTGAGTTGGTGCTTAGATAGAGGGTTTGGTGCCCATAAACTTTAGGGGTTGGTGTTCCTTTGGGTTGGTGCTTGTTTGGGTTGGTGTCCATAAAATGTGCAATTAGTCTTCCATTGTAAGGTTGGATTGGATCAGTAGATTCCAACAACATTTCACACCGAGGTTTTTCTCCACTATGGGCTTTCCTCATATATCTGGTGCTATCTCTTTTACTTGTGTGCATGTGTGCAATTGTGTTCAATATCTCTGCTCATAGTTTTATATTACTGTTATTAATATTTTAATCATTTATAAATTTAAAGTTTTTGTTACCAAAGATTCACCCCCCCTCTCAGTGGTCCATTGTGTTCCTTCAATTGGTATCAGAGCCCCAAGTTCTCAATTAGGTAAGATTTCTCCAACTTGGGTAGATTATAGTGTGTGAACACAATAGATAAATTTGAGTGAATCCCTATACCTAAGTTTGATGGTTCAAACTATGGCATTTGGAGTTCTAGAATGTAAGTCTATTCATCTTCCTTAGGCTATGATGTTTGGATGTCTATTCAAAATGGATACTCTGCCCCTAGTAGTCCTCCAACTGATCCTAATTCTAAAAGAGAATATGAATGTAATGTTGAAGCTAAGAAGGTTATTCTAAGTGGATTGTTTGATATAGTGTCTTCTAAAGTCAAGAAGTGCAAATCTGCAAAGAGCATATGGGACAGACTGAAGAAAATCTATGGAGAAGAGCTTAGCACTTCTGAATCAAATTGTGAAAGGAAGAAGAAGAGAGGATCTAGTAAGTGTACATATGATAAGAGAAGATCGGACTTTAGTTGTAGTGAAGATGAAAAGGAAGATCAACTACTCATGGCACAAGAAACCCCAAATGAGGAGAAAACATCTAGTTGTGATAGTGCATCTCAATCCACCAGACAAGACCATTTTGGCAACAAAGAGGAGGATGAAATTGAGGTTGAAGTGGATCTTGAAGGTGAACTTGCGAGTGCACTTGAAGATCTCAAAAAGGTGAGGAAAGAATACAAGATGTATAAGAATGTTGTTGTTGAAGAACAATACTGACTGAATAAGCATCTCCAAGAGTTAGAGAAAACTATTGTAAATCTGAAAGCACAAGTGGAAGATGATAAAAGAATAAATGAAGTAATAAAATCATATTTTGATGCCAATAAGGGTAGATGTGAAGAATTAGAATCAGAAGTGGAGACAAAATAGGAGTGTCAAAACTTGGAACAAGAAGTGGTGACTCTAAGAAGAGAGCTTGAGAATTGTAATGATGAACTCAAACTAAGGAAGAAGTATGATGGTGGCACCAAAGAACTGGATGAAATGTTGAGTAAACAAAAGCACTCCAAGGATACTGAAGGTATTGGATATGATGTTGGTCAATGTTAAACCAATAAGGACACATATAAGAAAGATACACACTTTGTCTCTTCAAGTGATAATGGTAACGTACAAACCTTCATAGTCAGGAATGCCTCAAGGAAGAAGATGGATCTAACTATAACTGCTAAAAATTTGAAGATGAAGGTTACTGCTGATCCAAAAGGAAAAGGTAAGCTGAATGAAGATGGCTTCTTCATAGATAAGGACACAAGAATAAAGTATAGGAGACCTCTTGCTAGAAGTAGACCAGAATATGTTGCTGCTCACAAGACTAAACAAGTATGGAGATAAAAGGGATCAGAAGAAAGGATTGCTACAAATTTTCAGCCCAGGGTCAATCACAAAAGAAGAGGAAATGGAGCAAACAATCTTGCAAGATCTCCCCTCTCCTGGCAAAATAAATTTGTAAGTCACAAATCCATTTTCCCTGGTTATTGTTTTTCATGCAAGGGATATGGACATAGAGCAAGTGAGTGCAGAAAACGGTCTAGGAGAGGTCAAATTAAATTCTCTGGAAGAAAAATGTAATGTGTCATAGATGTAATGCATGTGGACATAGAATTTCTAAATGTAGGATCATGCATATGCCTTTTCCTAGTTATGTAAGCAAGAATTATATTGCTGCTCCACGAAATGCAAATGTTATACATTATCAATGTAATGGACTTGGTCATAGAAGTCATGAATGCAGAAATAATTTTTTTGAGTCATATGGTAGCCCCTACTCTTCCCTTTTTAACCAAAATGTGAGGCATAATGGTTTTGGTCAGCAAGAGAGAGTGGGTATAAGTGATGTAAGACATAAACTTGCATGGAACAAAATCAGAAGTTCTCCTAGAAGGTCAAGAAATTCTTTTGTTCCATTTGTTGATCACAAAAATATGATTTGGAAAAGGAGAACAAGTCAAGTCAACATAAATCCTTCTACTCCCTTGTCTAGTGAGAGAAAAATGTGCTACTGCTGCAACAATATTGGTCACACAACAAAGTATTGTAGGACAAGAATGGGCGAGCAAAGGAAGATGATAAATGCTGCTCCAAAAGTTGCAAATGAGAGACAAAGGGAGATCAAGCAAATCTGGAGGAGAAAGTGCATCCAAGGAGATGAGAATGGGAAGAATGTTTCTATAAGCCAAGATGATGCATTCCATGCACAAGTGATATCTCCTCAAGCTTAAGAAGATGCAGGACCTTAGTGGTAGCTACATATTGATCACATCCTTCACCCCTAAACCTTGAGAAGGACAAGTATAAGGGCAGGATGCTACATATGAGATAGTAAATAATGAGTGGAGAAGATATTTGGAATGTTGATTGTTTGTGTTTATTTCAGTTGATGCTGAGTTAATTAAGAATTTGTATATCTATTTTAGTTGGTTTAAGTTACATAAGTTTTGCATTAGTAGCATGCAATGCTCTAATATTGTTGGCATTTGGATATCTGTAGTATGGGATCTGGTCATGTGGTTGCACACTCACTATATGAGGTTTAGCATGGCTGCAAGTGTAGAAGATATTTAGAAGGAAACTCTCAATATGAAGGTGGTTTATGTTAAGAGGTTGTAAACAACCATTGCAAGAAAAAGTTGTAGCATAACTTGCATATGAAGAGATTGATGTGAGTCCAAGCTTGAAAGAGTTCAAGATACAGTTTATCTCATGGACATTGGTGGTAATACTTTGATTAATTATGGTGGAATGAAAATCATTGGATAAGATGGTTGATCATAATATTGCAGCTGAAAATGCAAGGACAAAGACTGCAAGAAGATTGTATGAGGAGCAAGCATGAAGGACAAAGTTGACAATATAAAGTGAATAGTACTAAGGATAAGCCAGAGCTATGCTGATTGCTTCAAGGAAATGGTGGAAGAATGACATGAAATGTGAAATCAAAGAATAAATTTGGTCAAATCCTTGCAACAGAGAAAAGGAAAGTGGAGCATAGAGATTATTGGTCTCAAGGGGAGATCATTGCTCAAGTGGATAACAAAAAATTGGCATTTGCAATCCTCAGGGGAGATAATATTTTTTTATAAGTAGTATTTGCACTATTTTTATATTGCAATAGGCAACGAAGGTGAACACAATCATATTAGTGCATTAGTCACAGGGGGAAACTAATAAATTGATTTTGTTGGTTCCAAAATCAATAGATCCCTAAACTCTAAGCATTTAACCATGTTCCTATCAGCAAGTCTAAGGTTGGATTTGGCCAACGAATGAGATTCAGTTACAAGACTTAAATCTCTTGCGCTTTTGGCTCTGCAAGACGAAGACGAGTAAACCTTAATAGTGCCTATTGATATTTAGACCTACTCATGGATTGACACTGTTACACAAAGTAGACATCTCAATGAAAATATACCAAGGAAAGGAAAATAAACCTTCAACTTTAAATTCAACCTCAATTTATACCTTACGTGCTTGCATTAAGATTGATCATTTAAGCTAAAACTAATCCTATTGCAGAAATATAAAAGGTGAAATAAGAATATAAAAGGTGAAATAAGAATGATTCTAAAAGCTAAAACTTGAGCAGTGCCTTGCCTAGGGTGAACAGAGTCCAATCTACAAAACATCAAAACTTGAAATGAAACACCTTTAACACCCATTTGAACATACTATAACTTGCATAATCTGTTCAGAAAACCACAATAGAATGATAGATACCTTCCAATCAAACACATATTGCAATAGTTTGAAAATAAAATTTAACTCTTTCTTTGAAAGAGACCCATATTCACCTACACATTCCTATTAGAGGAAGAAAAACTCATATATCATTGATATAAAAACTCATACAACACATGGACACAAACTATGAGGCAATAAAAAATGATCTTCATTTCATTAAACATCAAAATAAGAGTCTACATTTCAGGTAGACATCTATAGAAAGGAAATGTTCATCTATCCTTGTATTCCTTTTAGCCTATGTACATACTATTTAGCAGAGCTTTTAGAATTAGAATATCAACCAACTCATAATGGCCCTGGATTCCCTTTTATAATACTAAGGGAGCAAACAAGCTTCAGGCCGATTGTGACATCTGCCAAAACCCTAACTACTATATTTTACAAAATGCCACTAAGTAGCTCAAATCTTTCTTGCATATTAGAACTTCAGAGCTCATTAACTACATCTATCTGTAAAGATCTTATATGAATCCTGGAGCCACACTCTTGATAAAATCTGTCAGGTAGCTCATCTAGACTTGTATCAACTGAAGTTATAATCAAAATCTCAAAGTTGAATCTGATATACTTTGACTCATAAGAATTGGTTGGCAATTTATATTAGTTTGCCAAAAATATCAATTTGCAAGGGGAAAAGCAAAAATTGAATGCAATCTCACCTAATCTTCCTCTTCTAGTTGTTTCTCCTCTAAAGAGCAATATTTTTTGTGCCAAATATCTACGTCATTTGTTGGACAAACAAAATATTCCAGGCCCTGTACTTTATTCATTGCCTCCTTTACTCTCAGAGAGGGCATGTATACAATTTCCAAGGAAAACTTATGATAAAGAGAATATACATCAATAATTCTATCAATAATCAGGCGGTAGGCATTATCTTGATTTGGCTCATCTTCTAATGCACCCATAATCTTATTAACTATAGTTGCAAAATATTCTCTCCATCTGGTGAGATCTTTTATTTTCCCTTCATCTATTAGAATTGGAGGAATGTCCCACTTTTGCAGGCCTCTGAATGATCCAATATTCTCTGCTAGAGGCTTCTTTTCTTCTTCCATGTGGGGGAGTTCTTTAATCAATAAATTGAAATTCTTCCACGTGGTCCCCACAAGTTGGGGTGCCTTAGGGTCATTTTTTATTGCAAAAGGAATTTCTTTCAATTGTTGACCCTTAGGGAACCAAGTACTCCTAATTGGTTGAAAAAATATTGTCAAACTGATCACATACTTGTGATACCAAAAAATAAGAGGCGTGGACCTCATCCAAGTGGCCTGGGACCCTATTTTGAAATCTACAAAATTGTTGATTTCCTTATGTCCAAAATTTTCTTTTCACCCTCTTCTCTTGTCTTTTGTAATTCTTCTTTCATTCTCTCCATTTCTTCGGGCTTGGGACCCACTACAGATACTGAATCCCGCATAGATAAGTCATTTTTCAACTTAGAATTTTCAATGAAAAGCCTTTTATGATCAACATTTAATGCTACATGTAGAGATTTAAGCTTTTCATGCTACTTTTCTTGTTCTTCCACAACTAATTTTGCAAAATGTGCAACATGCATTGATACAGTGGTTGCCTCTAACGCAGTTGTATCAGTTAGAGTCCCGACTACTGCTTCACCTATTTTATGCTCCATTCCTTTCAAAACAATAGGCTTGTCTCTAGTAGGAGCTTTAGACCATAGAGAAAAGACAGTTATGTTTGGGTTAACCCTAGACCCATGTTCTCCAAATTCTTGTGCATATATTGGGTCTTCCTGCCTCATTATTTGATCTAGTAAAAAAATATTCTCAAGGTCCCATCCCGGTACCAAGCGAATGCCACTCTTCTTAACTAGTTCTCTCCCATCTTCAGTAGTGTGTTTGATACTATTCTTATAAAAAGTTATGATTTCTTCTTCAGATAGATCCTTGAGTTCCTTCCTCAGCCAAAAAGATTTAAACTCATCTGTATTGACAAAATTGTCATCAGACATGAAAATTTTGGAGGCAATGACCCTCTTATCCATGACATCATCATCAGAGATCACACTTGGGATGATTTCCCTGTCCATATCAACCAAAACCTCTATAGCTTCATCTTCTCTGAATTCATCATGAGGAAGGGATGGTGGGGGATTGTGGTGGCACACTGGTGTCATCTTATTATACTATAATATCAACAAAGTCAAAGATCTTTACTTTCCTCCTTTTCACATTCCTTATTATTTTGTGAGTTGGATGCTCTACTCCTTGCGGTCCCTGTTATGGTACATCCTTTTAATATTCTCCTCTCAAAACCTATTTCCCCTTATATTTCACCGAGGGGTCAAATGTGGACCTTTCCTCTTCTAGCTTGCCAGGTTGTTTAGCCTACTTGCAAGCCAACTCATCTTCAATCAATTTATCAAACATTCTAACTTTCCAAGACATCCTAGCAAATTCATTGAAAATGCTAGCACAAAATCTGTAGAATTCAAGGTCCTCTTCTTTCCTCTCCCTTTCCAATTTACTAATATAATTCTATTTCCTTCTCCTTTGCAGGGCCTCAAAGGGGTATGCATTTTTTTATCAAATCTTCCCTCTCATCAAAATGGTGAGTGAAACCCCTCACCCTCAACTTATTTGTTCTAACATCATTAATATAACCTTCAAGGTCATAATTCCTTGCTTGACCCACCTTGAGCCTACATTTATTTACAAGGAAGTCATGTACTTTATCAAGGGTGTCACACCCCACATTGAATTCATTATACTTTATCATCTGGGGGAGATGTTGCCCCTTCCTTTCTATTCTTATTTGTTCTTTTTCTGATCACAACATCTACCAAAAGAATTCTATGAATGCAAGCCTAGGTGAGACAATGATGGGCAACATATGGGGTGCTTGATTGCATCCATACACCCATATTAATGTACAGTTGGAGTAGAAGAAAAAATCTTTAAAATTGTGAGTGAAGGTTCCCTCAGGATACTCCGTGTCTTCATCCCTGGCACTCTTGACCCTTAGAGCCTATATAATGTCCTTTGGGAGCCTAGTTAATTTAACTCCTATCATCATCAAAACTCTCATGACAAAACAATCAAAGAATGCGCATTAATCTGAATATTTGGACTCCTTGTCCCATCTTTGGGTCCATATCTATACTGGTCAACTCTTATGTGTGTTCAACTAAGAAAGGCTCACCTTCAAGGATTCTTCCTAGCCTATCATGTTCTGGTAAAGAATTAGGTGACATGACAATGAATAATGTTTGAACCTTAATCCTTCCTTGAGGTTACCTACCTTGATCAAGCCCTCATGCAATTTATCTTCAAGAATATCTACAAAATCATATAACTCATTAGTATCTACATGCTAAATTCTTATTTCCATCATATAATCTACTCGCATCAGTGTCATCCTATAGTCTTCTCCCAAAATCTGGCTGAGAGCATAGTAGGTTTTTGTGAAATAATCTTCAAAGAGGGTTAAATCAAGTAGTTCCTTCTCTGAGTCCAAGAGGTAACTCTTTCCTCCTTTGTACAACCTTTTCAAAAAATTTGGTAGCACCTTCTGTCTATAGAAGTCCCTCTTGGTATAGTATTCTTTCTTTAACCTGTCCTTGTTTATTATGTTGAGAGCACTCCTATCTAAATTGAAACACTCAATTATGGGATCCTTAGATATGTCAACCAATGCATGGCCTTCGACCCTCTTTACTGTCATACTTTGATGCTAATAATTCTTGGCCAATTCTCTAATTAGCATTGGCTCTAAAAATATGTTGGGGGCAACCAACTTCCCCAAATTCAGCCTTCATGGGATTGAGACAGGAATAGACTTATCTCTATTTCCATAAAAATAGTAGAATAAATCCCACCCTCTATCATTGGTATGGGCATCTCTGCATCCAGACTCATTGTATCCAAATACAACCTTCATGCCCTCTTGCATAGTAGAGCCTTGAAACAATTCCAAGAGATCCTAGTGGAGGCTCCTTCCTTCTCTCTTCTTCATGTGCTCCATTTCCTCCAGTTGTTCCTCCACCTCTTTCTCAATTTCCTATGCTGACTTTGTTGGAACCAATAGAACTAAAGCCTCTGTAGTCTGCTCAGATTGAGTGGGAATTTGTTCCCTTTTTGCAGAGGCCTGTGTTTTTTTCTTAGGAGCTCTGAGTGTGGCCTTCTTTGTAGGGTCTTTCCTCCTTTTAGGCTCTGAGGCTTCTCCTTGTGGGTTTGATTCTTTTGGTGGAATTTGGAGGCCTCTGCAGATGATGCTTGAGTAGAGGGCTTTGTAGTTGGTATTCTCCTCTTTGGAGTGGGTTTTTTGGCTTTTGGAGGAGGGCTAAGGTCATCTGATGATTCATCATCAATTGAAACTATAATTGTTTTAGCTACCCTTTTCCTTTTTGTCTTAGGAGGGTTCTCCTTAGGTCGGGCACTTGGTTCAGGTTCGAAGACAATACTAGCAACAAGAGGGGCAAGGTTGGCAGTAGGCACATTTGTAATCACTAGCAAGGGGTGGATTGCAGTAAGTAGGATGGCATGGGTAATTTCAGGGGTGGAGGAGCTTGTTCCTGTAGCCTCTGGCTTTGAAGCAGATGATGTAGGAGTAGTAGGGGAGGAGGCCATCTTAGCTCTTTGAAATAAAGTAAAAGCACAATTCAAACAGACATGACACTACCATATCTAGGACAATTAACAAAATTGTTTCCTAAAACCTCCCCCCGAACAACAAGACACAACCTTACGTAATGGAAACATACGGTTTTGATAGTTACTTATTAGTTTTAGGGCACAATTTGGTCACTCTAGTTGCACTGGTTCGCTCTTCTATTTCCTTGAATTTGCTTTGGTTTCTCTCTAAATGTTGTGTGCTTGCAAATGACCCTTGAAATTCACTTTTATGGCACATACATTGATCACAATTAATTCATACGTGCATGGCATCTCGAGTTGGTGACTCAAAATTTGAACTCGACCGTTGATTGCATGGATAAATGACTGAGATTACCCCTTAATTGTCCTTTCATTACTAACATGGCACGTAATAAATCATCTTTGGCCACCTTTGAGAATTATGAGAATTCAAAACTTCATTGTTTCTCAAGTTTTTCTCCTGTGGGATAGTGGGGAAAACTATGTTCTTCCTTTCTGATAAACTTGCATTACCATTCTGAAATGGATTGTTCTCCTGTGGGGAAAAAATCTTCTGATCATCATGAAAAATCTCGTTGTCCCATGATGGAGCTTCTTCTTTCTTAGGAGGACTCATCTCCCTTTGTTCTTTTTACCAGACTCTATCTCTGTGGGATAGCGGGGACAACCATTCCTCTCTATCCTCTTTACCCTACATCACAGTTCACAAACCTCATTTACCCTTGCAGGGTAACATTCATCCATCTTTCACACGTTACCTTCTATCCTACAAGTCTCCTTTCCCAACTTGATTTACTTCGTCTTTTATTTCCTTACTTCCATTGTTGCGAGATGGCGGGGAGTATTGAAATCCTTAGCTATCTACTTCCTGCACCACATTTCTTATTCACATTTGGACCCTCCAGGGTATAAAATTCCTTTGATCACCTTTGTCCCTATTGTCTCACATGGGCATTAATTTTCTATTCTTTGTTTGCAAAGGAATTCCAACTGTCATTGTTTCTATCGCCGCAGGATAGCGAGAAGAACATACTAGACCAACAACCCTTTCCCCATGTCGCTACTTCTCTTCATTTTTATTCTCATGGGATAAAAACTTTCATTATCCCTCCAGCTCGCATGGGTCTTAAATTTCAGTGAATGACTTGTTGGCATTACTCTTTATTATTTCCGCAGGATGGCGGGGAGAACATACCTAGTTACCATTTCTCCCCCACATCATATTTTGCGAACTCCCTTCTGTCATGTGGGATAGGAAGATTTTTCAAACCTCATTCTTCCCGCTACCCCGCATGGTGCACTTGTATTCTATTTTCTTTACTCCTGGTAGAATATCATTGATGGTCCCGCGGGATGGTGGGGGGCATCCAATTTGTTTTAACACTTAGCCAACAATGCATATCTTTTCCTTTTCGAATCTCCCTGGGAAAAAGATAGCTTCACCTTTTCTAAGAATCATGCGAGATAGTGAGGAGAACTACGTTCTTCCCACATTCTTAGCCCGCAACGTTTATGAATGCAATCCATGAGCTCTGCAGGGCAAAGACCTAAACATAATTTCTTAGTTCCCGCTATCCCGCAGGGTGGTCCAACTACCTTCTCAACTCCATCAAAATAACACCATGTGGGGTAAGTATTTGTACTACTGCCAACTTGATTTCTTAGCCCGCATGGGCAAATTTCCTTGTATGAAGGCTGTGGGAGATAAGTTTTGTTGTTAGCGGCAACACTTCCCACTGTTCCGCACGACCCAAGACCATGACTTATAACTGTCGTGGGGTAGAATCCCTTCGCATTAGGCTATAGATCCCGCTATCCTGCACGACTAGAGATATGAGGTTTGTCACTTAAGTGAATTTTAGCACATGTGGAGACTCATGAAGGGTAAAAGGGTTCGTGCCCTAGGGATATACTAGGACATTTTGAACATTGAAACCTAGGCACTGGGAGACAAATATAAAACATGAGACATAAATATATTTGAACGATTGGCTCGAGAAGGAGACTAAACACAAGGGGCCGATAGACTCATGACCGTGGACCCTTCAAGCAACAACTTAAATCCTTAACACTGACTATTAATGGTCAATTGTAGAACATAACAGGTCCAGGGAAAAGCAAAGGGAATATTAGAATATTTTTAAAACCTTTGTAAAGCCCTCAAGCCCTAGGCTTAAAACACACACAGAGGGTTTCTCAAGGAAAATTTTTGACACCTCCAAGAGATTCTACTTAGGCACAAAAAATGAGTCAAAGGGGGAGATTGGTATTCCAGTTAAATAATGCTTTATTCTCATAGGTGAAAAGTTTCACCAGGAATGTACATCTAAAGGGGAGTATGCTATTTGTATATAAGAAGGTTTGTTAATTGGTATTCATGTTTAGCCATCTACTTGCACATTTCAAATGGATTTTTAGAGGTAGCTAGACCCTTTGCCATTGCTGTCAAAGGGGGGGAGAGGAGCCTATGCGTTGACATCAATGCCAAAGGGGGAGATTGTTGGCATTAGATTGTCATTGATTTCAACATTCAGAGGCAAGTAGTTTTAGAGATGATAAGTGCCACATAGATAAACATAGAGAGCAAGTGCAGTTGCATAAATGCATAAAATATTGTTTTAGTCACTCTCTCTTTCATCAATTTGCGCATAATACATCATGTTATTGCTATTGCTATATCATGGTCAAGAGAAAGCTAGAGTGCCTAACACACGGGTTATCATTATCAATGAACGAGTTAGTTGTCTCGTTATCCCTTGGCAACAATGGTCAAAGATATGTGGCCCCGCAGGGTAAAAGCACTAAAGAGGATAGACGTGTACACAATGCGGTTTCATGTTCTACAGGTATCGTATAGTGTATCTGATCCATCACCATTGATGTGTGTAAGTTCCAGAATTGAAACATGTCAAAAATCCCTTGGTTCTACAATGTTTTGTGAGACAAACTTTTTTGTCTCATTGACATGTGCCTTTGTCGATGAGACATTGCTTATCAACATAGCTGATTTTGCCTTTCATCAACCCTTCTAAGTTCTATGTTATGTCGACATCCTTCTTGTTTCAGGATGACTTCATTCTAGTCTGGCCAACTTTATTGCTTTCCGTATGATGGGATTTATGTTTGGGCGACATGGTGTATTTCAGTGTAACACACCCCTTAGACATGAATCATTTTTCCATCTTGGCAACTAGTGAATGCTATAATGATAAACGGATTTCGTTGTTACACCGAAGTTTTCACAATGATAATAGTTTATCATTGGATGTGAGTAGTGCTAGTCGGCCGGGCCAACCTCATCAAGTTGTCTCCAGATACTCGATTGTCGACCATTCATTGGTCCAACTTGGTAGTGATGTGTTCGTGTGGGGCCTGTGGTTGTATGGAAGCAAATGCCTTTTCGGCATGACTTGTCATTTCGGCAAGACCCTTTTCTCCTTTTGGCTGCCCCTTTGAATTACACTGAAATGCCTTATTTCTGTGTGATGAGCTTGTGGTCTGAGCAGTAAGATTCCACATGTCGGTATGATCGCAAGGGTGTCTTGTTGATACCTTTCTTATTTCAA
Source organism: Cryptomeria japonica (assembly GCF_030272615.1). Taxonomy (NCBI): domain Eukaryota; kingdom Viridiplantae; phylum Streptophyta; class Pinopsida; order Cupressales; family Cupressaceae; genus Cryptomeria; species Cryptomeria japonica. Next base: position 444,940,132 of record NC_081411.1, on the reverse strand, counting down.
TGTGATAATAGACTTTGACAAGATGTTTATTTCCTTTCATTGGTAGCTTGAAGTCATAGCGATAAAGAGACTTTGATGTGACATGACACTTGTCACATCAAAATAGGGGTAACTGCAGGGTAAAAGTGTTTTCCATCTCCACCTTTCTTTTTGCTATAACATGGCACTTCGCCATGACCCAAATTGGCTCTTGTAGACCTTTGGAAAGCTATAGTGATAAGAATTTTTCTTTGCTGTGACAAGAGAAAAAGGCTCAGTGATAAAACCTTGAGTTCTATTTTAATTGATAGAGATAATTTTGATGCCACATCTGTAGCCCGATAGACACAAAGATCTATGTGGCAGTTGATCGATGTTGATTAAGAGACCTAGATGATGAAAATGAGTGGTCGAGAATCAAATCTGATATGCAGAAGTCCATGCTTGCAGAGAAGATAGCAAATTTTAATGAGATAGTTGTCTATCTCATCAGAGAAGATCGAGAGAAGATGGAGATTTCATTGATGGCGAATCAGTTGCAGATGGTTGAAGGGCTCGAGGTATTCGACAGAGAGCAAAACCAAATCTGTTAGACAAATTGAGTTTGCTAAAAAATAACAACCCAGTATAGAGAACATTCAGGAAATTAGAGAGGATTGATTTAAAGAAGATGTTCAATCCAAGAAAGAAAAATCCAATTTGCTACAAATCAGATCTTAGAGACACAAAATGAATTAATTTTAAAATATAGATTTAGAGGGAAAACATTCTCTGATGCAAAGCTGATTGAGTAGGGAAGTAAATATGATTTGACTGAGGTAGTTGATTTGTTGAGACAAAGATAGAGGTGAAAATTAAAAAAATCTCAACAAGACTATGGTGAGTAGTTGAGAAGGAGAGTGACTCAAAGCCAAGAGAAAATAAGAAGCTACATAAGACAGGAAAGATGCATTTAATATGGGAGGCTATCTGTCTAAGAGGATGTGTAGAGAGTCAAAATCATTGGCAGACATGATTTCTCAGAGGTCAAGAAGATCAGAGTTTGAGTTCATCTTGGAGGGAAATCTAGCAAGTATAGAGCTAATTGAATCAAGGAGTTGATGAGATTTGATAATGGTAGATGAGGCAGCTTATCTTAAAGAGATAGAAAAGTGTTGGTGACCGAAACAATGAATAGTATTCAGCTGTGATGTATGGAACATAAGTTGAAGTGGTTCTAGAAGCTATAAGGAGGTGTAGAGAACAAAGTGTATTAAGCATAGATAGATCATTAAACAAATCCAAGAGTGCAAACAAAGCAGTAAAAGAAGAGGCTACAAAATAGAGAGAGTGCAGAGAAGCAGCTCCCGTAGGTGTCAATAAGATGATGATAGTGAAATCCTAGCATTATAGAAAAGGATTGCATGCATAATGACCAGGAGGTGAAGAGGAGATAAAAGGGAGTTGAAAGAAAAAAATAGAGAGTGCAGAATGCAGCAATGAAAAACAGAGACTATTGACCAGAGAATACAGTGCCAAGGTAGATAACACAATGGATTATATACATTGTGAGAGACAAAGAAAGAGGACTGATCCAAGCAGAGATTAGAAAGTTGGATGCAGAGATAAGAAGAAGGTTGAGAGTAGGGATTGACAACAGAGATTAGAGAGTAGAGAACAAAGATTGAAAGCGGAGAAGAGTCAAGTCAATCTTAAGGGCAGAATACAAGTTGTGAGTTACAAAACTACATTTATAACAAGGTGCTTATTTGTATTTAAATATTCTACTTATTTTAATCGTCTTAAAGTTGGTGCTTTAGAGGGGTTGGTGCCCATAAAATTCAGGGCTTGGTGCTCCTAAACTTTAGGGGTTAGTGCTCCTTTGGGTTGGTGCCCATAAATGTTGTAATTAGTTTTCCATTGTGAGACTGGATTGGAGTAGTAGATTTCAACAACATTTCTCACCGAGGTTTTTTCCCACTGTGGGTTTTTCTCATATATATGGTGTTATGTGTTTTACTTGTGTGCATGTGTGCAAATGTGTTCAATATCTCTTCTCATAGTTTTAGATTACAGTTATTAATGTTTTAATCATTAAGAAAGTTAAAGTTTTTGTTACCACTGATTCACTCACTCCCCCACCCCCCCGGCCCCAGTGGTCCATTGTGTTCCTTCATGTAATAACATCATATGTTCTAAAATTAAAATGTTAAAAGTGTTGGAAATATTTTAACCATATTGTTGTGATTGATGTCAAGAACATATGTCACATTGTTGTCATTGATATCACAAAGGAAAGTACCGATCCAAGAAATAAATCAATGATACAAGAAAAAAATTGTTGTAAAAGGCCAAGGCCACAATCCTTATCCAAAATAACTTGTAAAGAATGAAATCAAAAGACCAAAAGACTAGTTTTTCAGGTATTAAAAGTATGTATTAATGTAGACCAAAAGACAAGTTTTTGAGACATTAAAAAATGCATATTAATGTAAACCAAAAGATAACTTTATGGTTGTTCAAAAATATAAGCCGACCCCGCTCCATATTGGCATATATGCAAGACAGATTGCTGCTGACTTCATGAAACATCCTTAATTATAATTTTTGGCTGATAATGTGAGAAGCTCTTATTATCATGAAAACATTTAATTGAATTATGACCGACTTCATACCTATCATGGTAGGTTGAAATTATAGTCGACCCTTTCTTGATCACCACTGACTTTCTTGACATCATCAAGAAAGATAAAATAAATTAATTAGTTCTTATAGTAGAAAGTGCCCACCGGAAATGTCTTATGCTGGGTTTCTTTTGTTGTTTCCAGTTTTTCTTTTTAAGTGTTGCTAGTTTTCCTGTTTTTCCTTGAAAGCCTCAATCCTATACATAAAAACTAATTTATTTCTGTTGTAATCTTGCAAAAGCTTATTAGTTGAAAATTTGGATTGTGGTCATTACACCTTGTTTTCAATTGTGAATTTCTTTCTGTTATGATTGTGATAAAATTGAAAGCTACGTAAGTATATGGTCTCAAGTAGCCGTTAAAACTATTGTGGTCTTCCCAGTATGCCTGACAGATTTCTTTTGAGGAAATCCACAGCCACCACAACGCTATTCGTTGTAATCAGGCCGCCAAAACACTATTCCTTACTATTTTTACCTCACACACTTGACCAATTCTGCACAAATTGTTTTAGAGTAGAATATAAGTAGTGTTCAAAATACGCAGCTATATTATTAATTAAATTGAAGATTTTGAGAGCTTCCTTGCAAAATCCATTTTGTGCACATTCTGTAATCATTTCATTTCATTCCTTAACATGACATTTTTTTGAGGCATTCTGTTAAACAATTCAGGTGCATTGTCTATGATTCCACATTTTGCATGCATGTCTACTAGAGCATTTTCCCTTTTAACAACTTTGTTTCAGCTTTGGCTCGCTCAAATCTCTGATTCCCTTGGTACAATTTATTTGCTCCATGCAGTTCTTTTCAAGTTATATTTTAATAAGGAAAGACCGACTTATATTATCACAGCTTCAAAATTGATAGGAAAGTAAATTAATTATCATCCTGTTGGCACAAACCAGGAGGATCCTCACACACAGTTTTTAGTCTTTTCTGCTGCTGAAAAACGTTGCTACCCAGTCAAATAAAGGAGAAGATATTGCTAAGTTTGAATGTTGCCACTTTCAAATGGCATATGAAGATGTGATAGAGGGTTGAAGATTACTGTTTGATGACTTTGTTTTTTGTGAAGTAGGCATTGTAAGCTTGAGGCTATCGCTTCAGATCATGCATGGTATTCACTCAGAAAAAAGTAAAAAGCTATAGAGGTCATAGAATTGTTGATAGAAATGAATGCATGCTTGAAGGTGTTGACTGTTGCTGAAAGTTGCAAAGTGAGTGCACGAGGAGATTGATTTCTTGCTTGGAATTATAGTGTGAGTTTTTGGGGAAGGAGATACCCAGCTTGAGATTACAATGTGGGTACTATAAAGAAGGAACTTTTGAGAGGCCCACTAGGGAATGAGAGTGTGGTTGTTGCAGTTAAAACTTGTTCTAAGATACCTGCTTTGGAAGAGGTTCACATGTTCAGAGTCTGTGGTGATTGTGTATTTCTCATAAAGTTGTGCTCATTGGACTATTGTGAAGACTGCAAAGAGTTTACGGCTACAAAAGATTTAGAAGATTTGGAGTTGCCTATTTGAAGAAGCTATTGAAGTGCTTTGTCACTCTTAAAAGTCACCCTCTCAAGGAAAAAACAGTATGGATACATAGGTACGTGTGGTCAAAAAAAAAATCTAGTGGCAACTTTTGGCTATGATTTTTTTTTGGCTTAGGTGTGGCATATAGGCTTGGTTTGTGAACTAATGAGAGTGTCTAACAAAATAGATATTAAATGCAATGCCTAGGGTTATAGATATTAAATGCAGAGTGAGTTGTGATTGCATCAGGTGCAATGTATTTAGGTCAGAGGATTTGTGTATCTAAATGTGAAGGCTATATCATTGTCAAAAGTGGTTATGTAAAAGAAGATTGTTGGAAGTCAAATAGATCCCTTGTAGTATTGAGATGTAAATGGCAATAGTTAATGAAATTATATTTTGGGCAAATGTTTGAGTGCGAGTAAGCTTTGTTAAAAGGCAAAACCAAAGTATGTATTGTACTTGAGGTGTTGTAAGGGGTGCATGATCGGTTGTACCCGACATCCTAGTATTGTTACATGAGAGTTTAAATATTGATAAACCATGTATCTGTGATTCCTATGGAACTAGGTGAGAACTAGTGAGGATAACGGTTGGTTACCCATGTGTCTCAATAGATGGATTTCTTTTTATATGGACTCAATAATCAATGTGGGAACAAAAGGAAAAGCCCACTGTAATGATCAACAAGTGTGTGTATTGTCATTTAGTTTCTCCATCATGATGGTTTGTGGTTAGCCAAAACCACTTGAGTGCAGAGTTTATGGTTAGCTCGAAACCATTTGAATGAAGAGTTTGTGGTTACCTATAAATCATTTGAGAAGTTTGTGAGGTTTGTGGTTAGCCAAAACCACTTGAGTGCAAATTTTGTGGTGAGCTTGAAACCATTTCAAAATTGTATCGATTAGGGGTAAGCCATAAAGCCCAAAAGTGATTATGATGAAGAGAAGCAGAAGACAAAACTTGTAAGTGTTGTAAATGGGTACTTAAGAAGGCTTTAGGCTAGGTTCCATCCTTTCTAGATTTTGGGATCTGGGGGTGAACTCACAATATTGGTTCCCACTTTTTGGCCAACTTTGACACTTAAATGAACACTTTGAAAAAAAACCTTCGCTTTCTGACACCTATAACTTTTAAACCATTAAGAATTTGAAGATGATGTAAACTAGTGATTTGTAACATCTTGTTTGAAGATTCTAAATATATTTTTTCCAATTTTTTTTGAAGAAAATTGTATTGATTTTTTCATCTCCCTTGAAAAGTAGTTTTTTACAGCAAACAACATTTTTAAGAGTGACGTGCATCCCGAAACACATTAACTTTGTTTTATAAAATAAAAACTCAATTCTTTCAAATTTTGGTTTGTAACATAAGTACCCAGTGCATGCAATTGATTTGATAGTGATATGTTGAATATTTTTCATTTTGTTAAGTTTTGAAGTCAGACTAATTATAATTTAGACATAGGTGTATGTTTGAACACATAATTTGTTTTATATATATCGAAATTCTTTTTTTTTTTGTTAGAAAGAAGACATCAATGCCTAGTGCATAGATTTTTTTTAGATTTTTTTTTAATTAGTTTACTATTTTTCCCAATGTGTTGAAGAAAGAAGTTCATGTTCAGTGAAAAACCTATATTTGGTAAAATTTAAAAAGCAAGATCATAATAAACTCACAAAGTAATAAAAGTATAGTTGTTGGAAATTTTTCTTTGAGGACTACCATCCTACATTTTGGGCTATCAAGATCATTCCATTTGATTCTTCAACCAGAGGTTTGAAGGCCAAAATTCTACAGAAATTTGTAGAAAGTTTCAAAGAAGTGCAAAAAAAGGGGGTTCGAACAAAGGGGGGTTTGAACAAACCCCCCTAAATACCTTCAAATGAATGAGGTTTCAAATGAACCCCCCAAAAATAAATATTATCGACAAAATAATATTTAAAGGGGGTTCACTCAATAGGGGGAGGTTCGAGCGAAGTGGGGGGTTCACTCGAACCCCAAAGGGTAGTTCATTCGAACACCCCCAGTTCAAATGAACACCCTTCAAAAAAAAATTCCCAGCACCACGTTTTTCCTTTGTGGGTGAAAGTGGGAACCATTATTGTGAACTCACCCAGGGACATCTAAAAAGAATTAGATAATTAATTTATGGAGGGATGTTAGGAAAGTAAATTAATTATCATCATGCCGATACAGACTAGGAGGACCCTCACACATAGTCTTTAGCTTCCCACACCATTCATATTGCATCTACCAAACATTAATGTTGCAACTAACTCTTATCTACAGTGAGAACAAAATTTAATATGTATTCTTCTATAAATTGAATTCTAAGAGCCTAAATTCCTCAGAGCTCATTTCTATGAGTTTCTCTTAAGCCATGTTTTTTTCAAGAAGTACGAATTTCCTTTTTGGTATGGTCATAGTAGCAATCTCATCTCCACTTTCGATATATTTGTTTTGTGTATTATATCATGGTGAATTCAACTATAAAAAACAACTAAACATTAGAATAAAATTGATGTTACCGAATCATCCAGTTTCCCAATGGCTTGCTAATGTCAAAATCATTCAATATTTACCACTTTTCTTTCTCTTACCACCAACTTCTTCTTTGAACCGATCAACAAAATCCCACAAATCTCGGTTTAAGTTGATCTAAATTTCATCACATAAATATTAGAATAAATTGGAATCTCAACTCTGATCAACTCAAATGAGAGAGATAAATTTTGGTTATTAAAGTGAAATAATAACCTTACTAACCTCTTATTATTTTTCATATACATCTGGGAAACTTGAATTGTACCCATAACTATTTGACATTATAGCCTTCATAAAATGGTTGTCTTAGTGGTCTATGAATATTAAGAGAGTTATAGTTTGTATTGGCTATGCTATTTGTGTCTTGGTTTAGTTTTTGTTGCACCTATTTTGGGTTTCAAGTCTTGCATTAAAATATTATGTTTTTCATGATAACTATTTTTCGGGATGGAATCCTGAGATTTTGAGAGTTTTAGGACCCCTTTATCTTTCAATATGTGAATGTCTAAACTCTTATTTGATGTGGACAAACTCCATTTTGTTATATGTCTGACTTATTACAAAAAGCCTTTTATTTGTTTGCTTCTACATTTTAGACTATTATTGCCAGGTCTGATGTACAATTATATTGATGTATTAATTCTTATAAGATGGGATGGTTATGTGTTTTGGTTTAAATGAAAAATTATAGAAGTGGAAGCCTTTTGGGTGTTATATCCATTTTTGTGAGTCACTCCTTAAATAGTGAAAATAGCATTTGCATCCTTCTATGTAGTTTTCCTTTAACAAATAACATATCCCAAATTTTGCAAGGGACATTAGAATGATTTCCATCCATTGTGGTATTTTGTGTTAGCAAGTGGATTATAAAGGCCCTTGCAAAATCTAACATTATTATTATTTTGAAAAATATTATTTATAGTCAAAATTATTCAGTAATTATATTTGTTATGTTTTAATTTTAAAATATATTTAAAGAAATACGACAGTTTTTTAATTACAATTTTTTTTTACAATTATGAGGGTTTTGATCAGAAAATTAAGAGAGAAACAACACATTTAAATATAATGGTGGATAGTTGACATGGAATAAGATGAAAATTGGTAGATGATTGAATATAATTGAATATTATTAGCTGGAAAAAGAATAGTTGTAGATGAAGAGAAATCTAGTTATCAATCTTGTAACCACCTATCTTGTAGATTAACTCTCCCAAAATTTCATTTTGCAAAAATCAAGTCAAACAAATAACAAGCTCATCTTTCATGTAATAATTTCATTCATATTATAAATTGATGCAGGAGAATTCTTGGTTCATAGCAATCTTGCATCAACCAAAAATATTTTCCTTTCTGTTTTTCTTTTTGTTTGCAGTGTCGGCATTTCTTTTTGTGTCTCAGTTTTGGCTCACCGGATACTATGGAGTTGGATTATACTTGAAGAATTGATCATCTTTCTTCTTTCCACACCGCATCGCATTTGGATCATTTTTCGACAAGTTATCACTATCGGTTTTTCATGACAGTTTCCTGTTACCGATTGACAGTTTATTGTTACCGGTTGCCTGGACCTATTTTGGTGATCTATTATGTACTTTGAGCATGTTTTAGTAGGCCCGTGAGTCGGTTTCTGTAACCTGGTTGTTACCGGTTGGTTGTAATCAGTTTTTATGAAATAAAACAATTTGTTCTGCATTGCCTCCATCATATATTTGTGTTTCTATTGTGTTTACTCTTGCAGACCGGTCCAGATTGATCTCTCTAAGGTCCCTCCTAAACGGTGATAGTTTCAAGTGGTATCAGAGCGATTTTTTGTTCTAGAGGTTGTGTGTCCTAATATTTTATTGTAGGGTGGTGGACTGTGGATCCAACCTGGAGTTGCAAAGGACTGGCGTAAATGATGGCACAAAGAGGAACTAGGAATGGTGGAGCGCATGGAAATGCAGACCCTGCTGTGATGGAAATGTTGCGAGGGATAGAAGTCCAGTTGGAAGCCATGGAGACAGTCTAGAGAAGAGGCCGACACATTGAAGATGTAAGTGAAGATGAAGGAGAAGAAGCCTCGATAGAACAAGTAAACCCACTGGTGGTTGATCCGGATGAGGAAAGGCTTTTGATGGTTTTGAGTAGGGTGAACACTAAACCTCATTTTACCCCACCGAAATATGATGGAAACTTGGATTCAGATGAATTGATGGATTGGATCTCGGAGATGGAGAAATATTTTGATTTTGAAAACACTGCAAAAGAAAGGAAGGTGAAATATGCCTGTACCCTATTGAAAGGTCATGCATCTCTTTGGTGGGAGAATTTGCAAGTTGATAGACAGAGAAGAGGTAAAGAGAAGATCAAGACATGGGATCAGATGATTTCTAAGTTGAAGTCAAAGTTTATGCTAGCTGATTATCAAGTGAATCTGCTATGAAAGTTGTAGAATTTGAGACAGAAGGAATCTTGTGTGAAGGAATACATTGAAGCATTTTACAAGTTGAACATCAGATCCGAACATGTTGATGATGAAGTTGAACAAGTTGCGAAATATTTGAATGGATTGTGGGTGTCTATACAAGATGAACTTAGTTTGATCAAATTAGAGAGTGTTGAAGAGGCTTACCAGTATGCCCTGAAGGCAGAAGAGAATCTGAACAAAAGACATGAGCAGAGGCGGAGAGGTAGAGGTGGAAGGTTTACCGGAAGAAGATTTCAAGGAGGAAGAGGATATACCAGAGGTAGCGGAACCTGTACAGATCATAACAAGGACAAGAAAGTGAACAAAGAAGGTAATTCATACCAGAAAGAGGATAGAAATTTCTACCAGAGGAGAGAACCAGATGGCTACTAGAATGAGAATTTTGGAAGACAAGACAAGAGAATATTTAGAGGAACTTGCTTTAAGTGTGGAGGAGAAGGGCATTGTGATTTTGAGTGTAAGAAGACATAGAATATCGGAAGAGGAGCAGTGGTGGAAGAAAACTCCACCGAATCAAACAATAAACCGAAAGATGGAGAACCATTGACGATTAGGAGAGCTTTGTGTCATACTGGGAGAGATGAAGAGCACTTGCAGAGGAAGAATTTGTTCAAGACCAGATGTAAGGTATTTGGTAAGTGTTGTAAAGTTGTTATTGATAGTGGTACTAGTTCAGATAATCTTTGTAAAGCGGAAAAATTGAACCCTAGTTGTTCCCCCCACTCCACTCCAAGGAGAGAGAAAGGAGGGTCACTAGGGTTGACGGTTTTCACTTAGGAGAGACTTTACATTCAAAAGAGGGGTTGAAATCCACAAGATCCAATCTCACACAATGCAAGACTAGATTCTAAATGAGTTTCAAGGGTTAAGACATCAAGGATACCCTCTTTTGTAAAGAATGTAGATAGAAGGATTGAACTAGGGATGCATGTAAAGTAAGAAAGATTCACTTATAAATGGAGATAGGGACACAGGATGAAGCTGCGGACCTGAAATTAGTAGTAAAATGTCGAGACGATGCTGTTCTGCAAATTTGAGCGAAAGTTGACGGGACGATGGCGCCCAGAGTGCACACGGTCCTCCAAAAAATCTGCGAAACGAAGGGGGATCTGTTCGTCTCTGCACAAGGATTCCAGATCTTCAATTATAGCTGCGTACCTGCAACCTACACACAGAAAAGAGAGGACGATTGGGGGGTTAGGGATTAGGGGTTTTCCTTTAGGTCAAACCCCATTTTTGGACGTAACCAAGAAATGAGAATGCTGTAAATGTAAATGTTTGTAATGTAAACAAGTACTGATACCTTGTTGTAAGAATGTTTGTATTCTTACATGCGAAGGTGTAATGAATGTTGTATTTTGTATGTTGTAAGTGATCTCCTCTTTAATGGTTTAATCCTTGTCTTGAATGCAACACCTAGCCTTGAATGGAGACTTAGAATACTCAATTGCTTGAAGGAATGCTTGAATGCTTGAATGTTTGAATGTTCGAATGTCGCTTTCGCGCCTTGCTCTTACTTATTTCCTACCTCCCTTTCTGGGAGAGGAAAAGTAGTTTATATACTTGTCAATTAGGGTTGAGAGACTGATTTTTCTGACCTTAGGCCGACCTAGAAGTATTGTTTTCCGAATTGCAAACTTAAAGACCCGATGCCCAACAAGAGACCAGGCCCAAAATAGGGCCAGGGACCAGGGCGCTGGGCACCATGGTCCTAGGGGACCAGGGCGCTAGGCGCCATGGTCCTGAAGGACCAGGGTGCTGGGTGGCATGGTCCCACCTCCCAGGACAGCAGGGTGCAAGGAAGGATCAAGCTAAGGTGCAGAAATATGCAGTTTTTGATGTCGCAAGCAGGTTTCGGGGTCTCCATTCAGGTTCAACGTTGCGCTGCCATCATGAAGACCAAAATGCAGTTGAAATTGCAAGTGTCACAATTTTAGGACGCTACATTTAGCCCCCACTTTAGCAGGAGTATAAGCGTACGCCCATACTTCCGGTAAAGTACAAGTAAACAATGTTGAAAGACTTTCACCACGTCAAGGAGGCAAGATACACCAAGCCCCCAATGGACTAAGGATCTTACGAATTCTATTGACAAAGTAAAAGGGAAGATCACGAGGGAGAACCATGACTGTCAGTAGTAAGGCTCCCTCACTATGAGTCATGCAAGAAAAATACCAAAAATTTTCAAGGCAAAGCTAAGTTCGCCAAGAAACTTTCAAGTATCTTGAAGAGATATGGATGGGGTGTATGCCCCCCTATGTTAAAGCGATCGCACATGCCTCATCGGGGGTGATTTCTTTAAGGTAGTGATACATATAAGAAATGAGAAGGGAAAGGAGCACGTTATCACAAGGATTTAGCCCCCAAGTGTGAGATAAACCCAAGGATAATAGACACAAAACACAAAGAACGAGGTAACTTCGCTTTCCTTGGGGTCAGTATGCTGTATGATAATTCATGTATATCATATGTATGTATGCATAATTGTTCTTCATTCCCCAATCAAGGAAGGTCACCTAGAAGAAGGGAACACGTGTATTTTGAGTCAACATGAGAGAGACCAAAAGAGATCTCAATGCTTTGCATCATCCTCAAGTAGACAACACTAAGGAGAACAAATAGAAGAATGAGAATAACACATAGAAGAAGTAACAAAAGAGATCAAGAGAGGAGGAGAGAGTCTGCTATGCTAATGAAACTAGTCTAGCATGTCATCCACCCCCCGATCTTGCTGATCAATATTTTAGGAAGGTAGGAAACACGCAAGAGGAGGAACATCCAACACAGCAGATGGAGCTATCACAAGATCCAAACAAGGGCTATGTTCATGTTCCAAGCCACGTTGTTCTTGTCTAGGAGCTAGGATAAGTGCTTTAGAAAATGTGTTAGATAAATGGTTATCAACATCAACATATTCATATTCACTATCAGAAGAAAGAGGAGTAACATTTTCATCATGAATAACATTTTCATCTATATCATCATCAAGATTTATAAAAATAGGATCTTTAACTCGCACAAGATCAAGACCATCATGCATCTTATGTTTAGGAGATTTTGGCTCAATTTTCGGCTGAGGAGAGAATGGAATAATAGTAGCTAAAGGTGTTTTTGGGGATTGCAAAGTTTGAGAAGCAGGTGCCTGAGCTCTAAAACGACGCTTTCGTCAGCATTCATGTGCAGAACGATTTTGTCTAGTCTTAGTAGGAAGTTGAGAAGATTGAGGAGGAGGAATGTTCTCATCCTTATCACTTGGGTGTTTAGGTTATGGTCTCTTAGGTTGAACAATAGAAGAAGAGGAAGGTCTCTTCTCTCTATAAGAGGAAGGAGGAGGAACTGCTCCATATAAAGGAGGAATATTTGGTTTAGGAAGGAGACCAAGTCCATCATGACGAGGAGGTATAGGTCTACCTTTAGAAAATTTATTAGTCATAGACGTAGTCACATTCATAGGGATGGGTTGGGAATCTTCTTGAGGAAAGACATTAGTTTTATCTTTCAAAGGAAGAAATTCCTTCTCAAGAATGATAGGAATATCAAGTTTGGGTGTTCTAGGTTCACTTAGAGATAGGATCATATCTTTTTTCCACTTTTGATAAGATTTGAAAAGATGATCACTTCGCGGTGGAAGAGATTGAAATTGTTTAGGCCAAAAATAATCAATAGGAACGCTAGAAGTTCTTTCAGCTGGTTTAAAGAGGCTATGATTGATAGTAACAATTTCACCATTATGGGGAAATTTCAAACACTTGTGAATAGGAGAAGCAATAGCTTTCATGGAAGATAGCCAAGGATAGCCTAGCTTCACACGAAATTGTTCGGATGATGGAATAATAGCAAAGTCCACATCAAGGTATTTGTTATGGACCTCAATAGGTAATGTAATAGAACCAATTGCAGGAGAAGAAAATGCATCAAATAATTTCACAACCACATTTGTTTCATCATAGATCGCTTGATTCAATTGCAAAGTAAAAAGAAATTCTTTAGTAATGATATTAACCATACAAGAAGGATCAATAAGCACTCCACGGCAAGGTGTATTCTTGACTTTTGCAACTATATATAAAGGACCATCAGGTGCCTTGATAGTTTCACTGGAATCAAATGTGATGGAAGGTTCTTTAGGGATTTCCTGCTGCTCTACAAAGTTAATCACATTCGGAGTCACAGACACAAGATCATCAGGTGAGACAGAGGAATCATTAGTATCAATCACATTAGAGGTATGAGAAGGTAATGGATCAGTAAAAATCTTAAGATTTTGGTTAGGAGGAGCTACAGATGTGTTGCCTTTATCATTCACACCAGAAACAGAGATAGTATTATTATCAATCAAATCTTGAATTTTACCCTTTAAAGCAAAACATTTTTCAGTATCATGCCCAGGTTGACAATGAAATTGACAAAAAGATTTGTTATCAAAATAGGGTGAATTAATCTTTGCAGGATCTATTTGCCTTATAGGAGGGAGAGTAAGCACATTTTGTTCCAATAACTTATTCATAATACTATGCAATGATTCATTCAAAGGATTAAACTTTCTTTCTTTCTTGAAAAACTTAGAAATAGGAGGCACACCTGATGCTGCATTCACATTGTTGTTGATGATGTTTTCATTGAACTTAATGGACTCTCTGTTCGGTTTAAACTTCCCAAATGGTTGTTGACTACTATCACCCTTATCACTCAGAGCCATAGGATTTGCTTGTTCCATTTGACTCATAGTCAGTTGATAATTGTGAAGAGTTGCGCACACTTTTTGGAAAGAAGTAAACTCAGAAAATAGAAGTTTTTCTCTAATATCTTTTTGTAAATTAGAAATAAAGATTCTTTGAATATCATTGTCAGGTACTGGAAAAGAAATCTGAGCATACAAATGCTTATATCTACCAATGAAATCAGTCACTTTTTCTTTAACACCTTGTTTACAATGCATTAAATCAATCAAAGTAACTTTAGGACTTATATTGTTTTGAAATTGTTGAATAAAAGCATTTGTAAGTTGTTCGAAAGAAGTAATAGAATAAGAAGGCAACGAGCAATACCATTGTAGGGCTTTATCTCTTAATGTTCTAGTAAACAGTTTTGCAAGCAACCTTTGGTCATAAGCAAAATCGGTACATATTGTTTGAAAGGTCTTAACATGTGTTAGAGGATCACCCTTACCATTATAAAGCTCCAATTGTGGGATTTCAACATGTTTAGGGGGGATAGCTCTAACAATGTCAAGAGAAAGTGGGCTCGCAACATCAAATGTGGGCACACTAAACTTAGATTGATTCATAGAGGCAATTTGTTGCTGTAAAGAAGAGACAGTTTGTGCAAGATTGTTAATGGTCGCTTCAGTCGAAGAGTTCATATTAGACGTGTTAGATTGTGATGGAGGTATTATGTTGTTGAAAGAAGGTATTGATTGAGAGTAAGGTGGTGGGACACTATGATAGTTAGTCATAGGAGATGATTGGAAAGGAGGAACACTACAAGGAGGAATAGAATGATTAAACGAATTGCCCCCCCCTGCGCCAGGTTCATTTGTGGAGATGTAATAGGAATATTCATTGAAGGAATGAATGAAGAAGTTGGATTGAATGAAGGAAGAGGGTTGATTGAAGAGGAAGGATTGCCCCCATGACTAGTGATCATAGGTGGAATGTCTTGTATTGAAGTAGTCATTATGTTTGATGTAAAAGTAGGTATACTAGCAATAGAAGTCATCAAAGGAATAGAATGATTGACTTGAGTAGGAGGTTGTGTATAACCTAAAGTTTCGGCACAACTTTTCATCGGCATCACATTCAAATCCACAATGTGTGCAATACCACGCAAAATATCAATTCCATTCTTATCACTTTGAACCATACGTTTTAGACCCTCAATTAATGAAAGAGCTTGACTATTGGGATATTCTTGAGACATCCATCGCTGAAAATCATCAAATTGGTTATCCAATTTCGAAAGTTGTTCTATAGGAACCTCATGGAGAGCTTCTTCATCATTAAGACGATTAGAGGAATTACCCATGTCCTCGTTAAAAAGGCCATTCAAATTAGGTTCCATCTCCTCAATAATTAAACCTTGGAAAGACTTAATTCTAAGGCTTCGTCTAACGGGAATAGTGTAAGTAGGGCTTATTGTTGTAAAACTCATGCACTAAAGAGAGAGAGAAGATTTTGAATTTTAGAGGTAGCAAATTTCAATAAAATCAGCCAATCTCCTAGATTTAAGCTGTTAAATACAATCAGGACAATCTCCCGAAATTTCGAAAAAAATGTCAGGGACCGTGGCGAACGGAGTGCACACGATCCTCGCAACTTTTTCAAAATTTTCAGGGATGAAAGTTATGATGATTTTAAAGCTAATCTGAAAAAATTGAGTGATTTTACGATCTATAGATAGGCCAAAATAAAGTTGCAATCTCAAAGTTGAACCCTACCAAGATTGTTGAAAAATGCAAAATTTGAATTTTGAAAAAGAGAGGGAAACTAAAATTATCAGTCAAAGGTTGAATCAAGAGGGTTTTAAAAATTAGGGTTTTGACACTTAACCACTTAATTTTTAGAATTAAAGCACAAATATGATTTGACAATTTGCAATAGAAGGGTAGATCTGAAACAAGCATTAACAATTAAACATTTCACAAGCTCAATTACTAAAAAGAAAATTTTAGGGTTTCTATGCAATTAACCTCTAAAATTTGCAAAAGATCAAACATGGAAATGTAATTAAGGAAGCCAATTTTTCAGATCTAACCATGAATAATCAGAATTAGGATGTTCACGTCAGGTTCACCAAAATGTAAAGCAGAAAAATCGAACCCTAGTTGTTCCCCCCACTCCACTCCAAGGAGAGAGAAAGGAGGGTCACTAGGGTTGACGGTTTTCACTTAGGAGAGACTTTACATTCAAAAGAGGGGTTGAAATCCACAAGATCCAATCTCACACAATGCAAGACTGGATTCTAAATGAGTTTCAAGGGTTAAGACATCAAGGATACCCTCTTTTGTAAAGAATGTAGATAGAAGGATTGAACTAGGGATGCATGTAAAGTAAGAAAGATTCACTTATAAATGGAGATAGGGACATGGGATGAAGCTGCGGACTTGAAATTAGCAGTAAAATGTCAGGACGATGCTGTTCTGCAAATTAGAGCGAAAGTTGATGGGACGATGGCGCCCGGAGTGCACACGGTCCTCCGAAAAATCTGCGAAACGAAGGGGGATCTGTTCGTCTCTGCACAAGGATTCCAGATCTTCAATTACAGCTGCGTACCTGCAACCTACACATAGAAAAGAGAGGACGATTGGGGGGTTAGGGATTAGGGGTTTGCCTTTAGGTCAAACCTCGATTTTGGACGTAACCAAGAAATGAGAATGCTGTAAATGTAAATGTTTGTAATGTAAACAAGTACTGATACCTTGTTGTAAGCATGTTTGTATTCTTACATGCGAGGGTGTAATGAATGTTGTATTTTGTATGTTGTAAGTGATCTCCTCTTCAATGGTTGAATCCTTGTCTTGAATGCAACACCTAGCCTTGAATGGAGACTTAGAATACTCAATTTCTTGAAGGAATGCTTGAATGCTTGAATGTTTGAATGTTCGAATGTCGCTTTCGTGCCTTGCTCTTACTTATTTCCTTCCTCCCTTTCTAGGAGAGGAAAAGTAGTTTATATACTTGTCAATTAGGGTTGAGAGACTGATTTTTCCGACCTTAGGCCGACCTAGAAGTATTGTTTTCCGAATTGCAAACTTAAAGACCCGATGCCCAACAAGAGACCGGGCCCAAAATAGGGCTAGGGACTAGGGCGTTGGGCGCCATGGTCCCACCTCCCGGGACAGCAGGGTGCAAGGAAGGATCAGGACAAGGTGCAGAAATATGCAGTTTTTGATGTCGCAAGCAGTTTTTGGGGTCTCCATTCAGGTTCAACGTTGTGCTGCCATCATGAAGACCAAAATGCAGTCGAAATTGCAAGTGTCACAATTTTAGGACGCTACAATCTTGTTTCAGAAGAGATGGTGAATAAGTTGAATATGGAAAGATTGAAACACCCTAAGCTTTATTAGATAGAATTGATTTAGGATGAACATAAGTTGTTAGTATGTGAGCAATGTTTGGTGAAATTAAAAATTGGGAATTATCATGATAAAATCTTGTGTGATATTATGCCTATGGATATTTGTCATCTTTTGTTGGGTAGACTTTGGAAGTTTGATAGATAGGCAGTACATGATGGGAGGAAGAATACATACACTATTGTGGCCAATGGGAGAAACAAACCTTGTTTCCTTTGAAGGAACCTTTGAAGAATGAAGTTTGTACGAATGCTAGAATTTGTTTGGTAGGTGGAAGGAAATTCTTGGAGCGATTGAAACATGAGAATGTTTTTTTTCCTTAATTCCTAAGAAGACTGAGAATCCAGAGCATGAAGAGGAACAACCAGAAGAGATAAAAGATTTGTTGACATAATATGATGACATCATTTCAGATAATGTACCTGATGGATTGCCACATGTGACAAGTATCAGTCATTGCATGGACTTGGTTCCCAGAGGTAGTTTATCAAACAAAGATGCACACCGGATGACACCGACAGAGAATGAAGAACTGAATAGACAAGTGCAGGAGTTGTTGAAGAAAGACTTAATCAGGGAAAGTCTAAGCCCTTGTGCAGTACCAATAGTATTAGCACCTAAGAAGAATGGAGAGTGGAGAATGTGTACTGATTGTAGAGCAATAAACAAGATCACAGTGAAATATCAGTTTCCTTTGCCTAGGATGGATGACACAATGGACTGTTTGAGTGGATCCAAATACTTTACAATGACATATTTGAAGAGTGGATATCATCAGATCAGGATTAGAGAAGGAGATGAGTGAAAGACAACATTTAAGACAAATGAAGGATTGTATGAATGGTTGGTGATGCCTTTTGGGTTAACTAATGCATCGAGTACTTTCATGAGGCCGATGAATGAGGTATTGAATAAATTATTGGGTAAGTTTGTTATTGTGTATTTGGATGACATTCTGATTTTTAGAAAGACAAAAGAGGAGCATTTGTTGTATTTGAGACAAGTTTTGCAGAGGTTGAGAGAAGAAAAGTTGCTGATAAATATTAAGAAGTGTACTTTCATGAAGGATGAGTTAGTCTATTTGGGATTTGTGATGTCTAAGGATGGTTTGAAGATGGACCCTGAGAAAGTAAAATCAATTGTTGAGTGGACTACACTGAAAAACATTGGAGAGATAAGATCATTTCATGGATTGGCTTGTTTTTACCAAAAGTTCATCAGAATTTTCAGTTCATTTTGTAACCCTATGACTGAGACCATGAGAGGAGATTGGAAGGAATTCAAGTGGACCACCAAAGAAAACAAAATTTTTGAACTATTGAAGCAGAAAGTGATTGATCAGCCTGTGTTAGCTTTACCGGATTTCAATAAAGTATTTTAAGTGAATTGTGATGCAAGTGGAACAACAATAGGAGCAATCTTGAGTCAGGAAGGGAGAACAGTAGCTTATTTCAGTGAGAAATTGAATGATGCTTGAAGGAGATATTCAGTATATGATTAGGAGTTTTATGCCATAGTTCAAGCCTTGAAGAAGTGGAGACATTACCTGTCGCTTAAGGAGTTTGTGTTGTATACAGATCATCAAGATTTGTAGTATTTGAACAGTCAGAGTAGGTTGAATTAGAGACATAAGAGATGGGTAGAGTTTTTACAGAGTTACACCTTTGTGTTGAAACATAGAAGTGGAAAGTCAAACAAAGTTGTTGATGCATTGAGTAGAAGAAGGAATTTGCTAATAGAGATGATAATGACAGTATTAGGATTTGAAGAATTGAAGACCTTGTATGATGATGACCTAGATTTTGTACAACCTTGGAGAGCATGTAGAGAACCAGTTATGGTAGATAGAAGCAAGTAGTTGGATTACTTCATTCAGGATGGGATGTTATTCAAAGGAGTTCAATTGTGCATACCTAAGAGTTCTATGAGGGAGAATCTGATAAAGGAGAAACATACTCGAGGATTAGCCGGATATTTTGGTATTGACAAAATAGTAGCATTGGTGAGTGAGCAGTACTTTTGGCCCCAGATTCATAAGGATGTTAGGAAATATGTGAAAAGTTGTAGAATTTGTCAGGTTGCGAAGGGTAGTAGTCAAAATGTGGGATTGTATAAACCTTTGACAGTACCGGTAAGACCTTGGAGGATATAAGCATGGATTTCATACTCGGATTACCTAAAACACTGAGAGGGAATGATTCTATATTTGTGGTAGTGGATAGATTCTAAAAGATAGCTCATTTCATCCCTTGTAAGAAGACATCAGATGCATTACATGTAGCAGACCTATTTTTTAAGGAAGTAGTGAGATTGCATGGGCTACCTAAGAGCACAGTTTTAGACAGAGACACTAAGTTTGTTGGCTATTTTTGGAGAACACTTTGGAAGAAGATGAAGACAGATTTTAAATTCAGTTCTACTTTTCATCCATAGACTAATGGGCAAACAGATGTAGTTAACAACAACTTGGAAAATTTGTTGAGATGTTTAATTGGAGATAAAACTGGAAGTTGGGATTTGATCCTTGCACAAGCAAAGTTTGCCTACAACAATTCAATGAATAGGAGTACTAGAAGAACACCTTTTGAGAGTACATCCTAGAGGTATATCAAAATTAAGAGATATTAGAAGTGAAGACTGGAGAAGTTCAAAAGAAGAAGACTTTGTAGATCACATGACATCCTTGCATATTCGGGTTAAGAAACATTTGGAGGACATGAACAACAAGTATAAGGAGAAGGCAGGTGAAAAGAGGAGACATAAGGGATATGAGGTTGGTGATGAAGTGATGGTGTTGTAGACATCTAAAAATGGTCAACGCTTGCGGAGTCATACTTTAACATTTGCGCATTGCCTTATTTTAGGGTTTTTGCGTCGCATTAACATTTCTTCTATGTTGCGCACTTGGTCTTTATCATTTGCGAGCATCGAGTCCTTCTTCTACATTCCTCATTTTTCTCGCTTTTGAATTTGGTCTTGTCGATAACAATCTTCAGTCATGATTTTGGTTGATCTTATCCTGTCGCATCAATGTGCGTACTCATTTATCATCATTTTGGACATCGTCAATCTTAATCGATGATAGAATTAGGGTTTTTGTCCTCTAGTCAGTCTTGTCATTTTGTGATCGATTTGTCATCAAGCCTTGTCCTTGTCAATCTTGTCATTTTGCGATCGATTTGTCATCGATCCTTGTCCTCTCCTCAATCTTGTCATTTTGTGATCGATTTGTCATCGATCTTTGTCCTTTTCAATTGTGTCAATTTGGATCAATTAGTCATTGTTCCTCGTCAATTGGCGCCTATCAATTGGTCTCCTTGTCAATTTGTCATTGATTTTTGTCACCCAATCTCAATCATTTATCAACATTGGTCCTTTGTCAATCAGAATCATGATCGAACCTACATCAATTATCTTTTGTCAAAGACCTAATTGTCGTCCTTGCATTTCTAATTCATCTTCTAGGGATTTATGATTTGTTCATTTAATCTTGTTTGTCATTTTCCCTCTAGGTTAAATAATTTATTTATTTATCCTAAGTCTTCTTGTCACAATTAAATATTTATTTAATTGGCTAATTAATTCCCCCTCTTTTTGTGAATTAATTAATGAATGAAAAATTATTAATTAATTTACCTAATTTTCTAATTTCATCAATTTCTAATTTCCTAATTTCCAATTCATCATTTCTAACCTAGTTTTCTATTTCTCCTATTTTTCTAATATTTTCCCTAATTTCATGGGAATGGCATTTCAATCTTGTCATAATTTGTCATAATTCTTGTCAATCAATGTTGCATGTCAATTTTGTCATAATTTGTCATATTTGTCATTCTTGATTTGAAATTTCCTTTCAAATATCTTCATGCTAATCTGGTCATCTCTCTAATTTGTCTATAAAATGGATGATTTTCTTCAATCATCTAATCTAATCACATTTTTGAACTAACCACATTTTCAAGGACCCTGATCAATCAATCACGCTTGTAGTATCCTTACACTGCCATTCCATCTTAACAGTCTTTCTTTCATACTATGCCATGGCATTTGTAGGTGAGATCCACAAACAAAGCAATTTGAAGGAGAAAGAAGGACAATGGAGAATTCTGGAGGAGATATTCGTATTTGTTATGGTTTGCATTTGATTTGAATGTCTTGTTTTCATATCTCTATTGAATGTTTTTAGGATTGTTGTCATTGCAATTTAGTTTTCGTGATTGAGCTAGTCTAAATTCCTATTTGCTTTGCTGATTTCCAAATTCCTATCTATAGGTGTATCTGAGAAAAGAAAGATTCTCGGTTGGAACTTATAACAAATTGCAGATGAAAAAGTTTGGACCTTGTAGGATTTTGAGGAAGTTCAGTTCTGGGAATGCATATGAAGTGGAGCTACCGGATAGTCTAAGTATTTCACCTGTGTTTAACATTGTAGATATTCATTTGTATCATGGACTAGAATTCGGTAAGGACAACATTACAGACTTGGAGAAACAGTTGCCTCAGAAGGAACTGGATCATATTGAAGAAATTTTGGATAGTAGGATTGGGCAAAGTACCCAGAGCAGTCAGTATAAGGAGTATCTTGTGAAGTGGAAGGACAGACCAGTTGAAGATTCATCTTGGATTTCTCAGGCAGAGGTAGACCACCTTGGTTTTCGTCTGACCCCAACAAAGTGAGAGACTCACTTTTTCAATAACCTCGGATGTTTGATGCAGGAGCATCCCCGGTTCATAGAAATCTTGCATCAACCATAACTATTTTCCTTTCTGTTTTTCTTTCTGTTTGCAGTTCCAATATTTCTTTCTGTGTGTTCCAGTTTTGGCTCACCAGATCCTATGGAGTTGGATTATACTTGAATACTTGATCATCTTTCTTATTTCCAGACCGCATCACATTTCGATCATTATCTGAAAAGCTATCTCTATTGGTTTCCATGACAGTTTTCTATTACTGGTTGACAGTTTCTTGTTACAGGTTGCCTGGACCTATTGTGGTGATCTACCAGAACCCCCTCCATAGCTTACGGAGCCCTGAGCATTGATTATGAATTTTCTTGGCATGTGGCCGACCTTTTCCCATGATCTAAACTTCATCCTTTGGATTTTTTGGAGGAATCTCTTGGCAAAGGCTGACCTTGTTGGTTTTACACGTTAGGTCTTGCTCTTTAGGTTTTGATCCCTTTTTGGGTTGACTGGATCCTCTTGGATTGTAGAAATCATTGTATTGAGTATTATAATAGGACAATCGAACAATCAAGTAGCTAGAATGAGCGTAGAAGATAGATCTTAAGATTGAAGGTCCTAGTTGTTACCTATTTTGTACTTTGAGCATGTTTTAGCAGGCCTGTGAGCTAGTTTCTGTAACTCATTTGCTACTAGTTGGTTATAATCAGTTTTCATGAAATAAAACAATCTGTTCTGCATTGCCTCCATCATATCTTTGTGTTTCCATTGTGTTTACTCTTGCTGACCGGTTCGGATTGATCTCTTTGAGGTCCCTCCTAACAGGTGACTACTTCATAAATAATTATCACTAACAAATGCATCTTTTATATCATGTGATTTGTAGCCTCCAATATATTATTGAAAGCATATTTTACTATTGGTTTAACCATCGGACCTCCTCTTGGTACAAATTCTAGTTAATAAGTTTTTGATGTGCCCAACTCCTTCTTGATAAGAAGAATTTAGAATGGGCGTTAATGGAGGTTTGGAAAACAATGAGAACCATTTGGATTAAGTGCAAATCTACATCAATCTTTGGGATCTGCAGAGCTAGATTTTTTCAGGTTGATAACAAGTTTGTAGCCGTAGCTTTCTAGTTGAAAGTGGCCTATCAAATATTTGAGATTGAGGTGGGAATTTTGAGCCAACCGCTACCAAAATATTTTGGAAGAGAGATAGAAGAGGTGGGTGATTTGGAGGATCCCCCCAAGGAAGGGCCAACAGGTAAAGAAGGCATTCCCGTGAGCATCATCTGGAGGGAGTTTTAGAAAAGTGCTAGAAAGAATGAATTTGGCAGATTGTACATATTGGTGTATTTAGATGGTTCTTCTTTCTCTACTAATGCTACTCGCAAACATGAATCTATGTAGGGGAATAATGTACTTCCATAGGAATTTCATGTAAGGGCATATGGGTGGTTTATGGTTTGATAGTAATAGCTTTTTTGTGATGTATTTTTTGTATTGTTTTGGTTTTAATATAAGGATTTACTCCCATAAAGGTAGAACTTACCCACAAAAAAAAAATCTACATCAATCTACATGTGAATTTTTGTGGTGGAATGAAACAACATATTAGAAACACAAGTAAGAAGATAACATGAAAAATATAGTCCATGTGAGAGCATCATTTTTCTTGGGTATAATAGTAGATCCATGAAGAATATATAAGCATATTTGACAAGGGGCTTGTATGTAAATTTGAGAAGGAAATGTCTATCGAAACATCACATCAAAGATATGAAGATTTAAGGTAGAATTAGAAGATGTGAGGTATATTTATAAGTAGTTTTAAGGAAAAATTACATGCAAATTTGTGAAGAGAATAAATGCAAATTTGTAAAGCTATTAAAAGGAATATCTTCCTATTCAAGTAGAGTTTTGAGCATTGAGCAGATCTCTTTTGAAGATATTTTGAGTAGATTTGAGAAGAGATTTTGAGTAGACTTTTGAAGAGATTTTGAGAAAGCTGGTGAAGAGAAGAGGTTGGTGCCTTTGCATAGATAAGATTGGTGTTGATAATTTTTCTTGCTACCTCCTGCCCTAAGGAAAAATTAAACTACTAAGTCATGGGATTCGGAACCTATAGCATTCAATTTGCACTATCAATAAGCTAAAGACAAGAAAACACAACACAACAAGGCTATACCTACCCTTATTCACTTTGAGCTCTACCTAACTCAGGAGGGTGTCAACCCCCTTTAATGGCTCAAAAACTACGCACTTAAAGATATAACTTAGAGATTACACATCCATACTAAGAATATATCATACTCATTATGGAGGTTAATTTAACTTATCAACCTACAGATGTGAACTTGAAAAGGGTCAGCATTGTATGTGCACTAAGACTTTGTTATGGCCATCATGACTTAAGAAAAGAACAATGTTGGAATTGAAATGTTGTAAACAACTAATGAAGGAAACTAAACTTAAATCAAAAACTAATATGAACATGCAAATATTAATCTACCATAAGCTACAGGAATGAGATTCTAGACCACAGACAAGAAACTACTCTACCAACTTTGGCTGTAGGAACAAACACGAAGTAGAGTTATGTGGTTGTAGGAACAATCAACTGCTG
Source organism: Cryptomeria japonica (assembly GCF_030272615.1). Lineage (NCBI taxonomy): Eukaryota > Viridiplantae > Streptophyta > Pinopsida > Cupressales > Cupressaceae > Cryptomeria > Cryptomeria japonica. The sequence continues at coordinate 444,915,563 of NC_081411.1, read as the reverse complement.
GAATGATACTAACTACTGAATGTAGAATAACTAATAACCTAATTAAACATATCTCACCAAGTGGCCCCCTTTGAGTGAGACTTCCAAGATTAATACAGGTGCTGAAAACTTAGAATATCATTTTATTCATCAAAACATAAGTACATAATATATGAGATCATGCTCTTAAACTGTATTTCAGAGTTGAAAGTAAACTTACATCATCAAAATGTTCAACCTTCTACAAGGGATCATCTAATCATTATTTATAGAATAAAAACTATCAACTATCCTAACTAATTGGGCAACCAACTCCACAACATAAGGAGGGCACCATTTATTGAAAGCATAAAAAGAGGAAAGGAAAGCTCCTGCATGTGCTTTTCCAAGTTAGATAGGACTTCCTCAAAGGAGATATAGCACAACATGACCTAAATAGACTCAACTAATTGTACTTGATTAATTAAGAAGGTAGTTGCAACATTAAGTAGAGAAATCTCCTCTACGTTGGTTATTCCTTGACTTCTTTAACAACCGTCCAGTTGGTAAGAGTCCTGCTCCTTGTTGCAAGCTTCATCATAACACCACTTTCTTAGTATAAACCTACAAAACACGTTAGCACGTACAAAAAACCACATTTCCCAAATCATCTTGAAAAAACATTCTTTTCAACACATGCACATTTAATAGATAGTTACATAGCATATGCATTAGTATCATGGATTGTTTCAAGGTTACACTTAAGCCCAAAAGGTAATAGTTTCTAAGGAAATAGCATAGTAAATAGTGACATCACATTATCAAAGTATGAAGTATCATCATGAACATCATAACAAATCCTTAGAAAACTGGACTATAAACTTGTCTCGTCATTCCCTCCAACCTAAGATCTTGTTGGTTGTCCAACAATGTTATTCTTTAGTTGGGTCAGAGTTCTCATATCACCAACTGCTAATTGTCCTACAACATTGGGTGCATCCTCTCAATTAGGGTCCCAATAAAATACATGTCTATGTTCCAACCTATTCCACCTTGGTATTTCTTTTGCTATATCATACTGGTATATCTATAGTCTGGTATTGGCCACAACAGGATGGATGGCTAGAATATTAATGAGAATCAATAATGTTTTTGTGTTCTGCCAAGTTGCATATATAGGGTACATATTTTCTTTGTTGCATAATAATTCTACAGTGAGTGTGGCTCAAATTCCCTTAGCTGATGAGTCAAGCTATCCCATCTTTATGAAAGGTACCCTGCTACTACTTTTCCTATAGTATCCTCCACTTGGTCATATTCTGCATAGGATTCTTCCTGTAGAGGCAATACTTTGTCCTTAATATCCTTCATGTATATAATTTGGTGCCAGTCATAAAATATTGCTGGAAGATTATGATATTTAGCCCTAAGAGGAAAGGGTTCTTATAATTCCTTCTATCTGTAAGCTCTAAACTATATACCCCAGTTGTTCTCATTATGAATCCAAGACATTAATGCCTTCAAATGGATATCTCCAATATACATCAGTGGGTTCCATTGATGGTCATCTGGGATAGCATAATTATGTAGGTACAGTTCACAAAGTAAGTTCTTAATCTCTGGTGAGGATTCTTGATAGGCTTGAAATAATTCCTGAGCGGTCCTGATGGAAGGGTTTAATCCTGAAATTACCCTAGAAAGCCGAAAGGAAAGATATCTCTCTTTTAAATGCAATGTGTAAACCCTTGGAGGGGTCCTACATTCCATTAAATGTGGTACTAATTCTACCACATCATCCACTTGTTTCTTTAATTTAACAATCTCCTCATCTTTCTCTCTAATTTCATTATCCTTTTTCTCAATTTCTTTTTGTAATCTAAGGGTTTCTTCATCCCTCTTTTCAATTTCATCCAACAATTTCATCATTTCACTATGTCATGAATATGCAGGGGGTCTATGAATACCTACCAAAATTTTCTTGGCAACATGCTTCAATGAAAGTACTGGTGGTTGCTCAAATTCTTGTTGAAAGGGTTCATCCTGCTCTTGATGTGGTACTTCCTCTTCTTTTGCTTGCTCTGCAACAGTAGCAAGCCGATCTAACCCTATTTTTGCACATTCCTCAAATACATTCTTTTCAAAGGTGTTTTCCTCTTCATCATGTATCTCTTCCTTCAAGGCTGCTAGCACTTATCCAACTGCTTTCTTCAGCCTAGGGCTTTTTCTTGGCATCTTGCCAGCATCTAGAGTAGTTGGCTTTGTCTTGGTTGGAGGGTTTTTCCTATTTTATGCGGGTGCAGGAGGAAGAGTGTCTCCGATTTTCCGTTTGCTAGGGCTAGGGCTAGGTTTTTCCATTTCAAGAGTCTCAACCGTAACCTTTTCTTTCCCTTTTTCTATTTTCTTCTATTGTTCCTTTGCTTTTCTAGTAGCTTCCCTATTTTGGCGTGGGGTTTGGATCAAATTATCACCATCATGGCTTGAATAATGAGTTCCCTCTTCCTTTGATTTAGAGGAATCAATGGCTATAGTTGTATTGACTGCAAGAGGGCTTGCTCTGGGTCTCACACCAAAGGTAGACACCTTAGAAGTGGCCGCAGTAACCTTCCTCCTTTTGCTAGACCTACAAGACTGATTCCTCTATTCCACATTTTTTGGTCTAAACTGATCCACATTCTCAAATTCTTCCCATGTCATACGAGAAACTTCCGATAAAGATTTTTCAACTAGCAATTTTATCAAACAGTAGTGAGACATAGAGTTGGTCCTAACTTTTTGTGTTTCAACTGCCATGATCTCCAACAATTTGTAGAGAACATTAGGCACGTTCATTATCCTTCCATGCCTTAGGTGGTTCAAGAGCTTGAAATGAATGGAATGCAGACAAGACTGGGGACCCTCACAACTAATATATTTGCAAATTTGCACAACTGCATGTATCCACTTGTTTGGCAGCGATGTTCTCCTTGCTCTCTGTTTGTCCACAACAAGTGGTGGGTCACTAGGTTCAAGAAATTCTACCCTTGTTTTTGCATCTCGAGATTTAGGGTATGGTTCCCCATCAATGAGCAACCCTGTGAATTCTGCAATTGTCTCCTCTGTGACTACTACTTGCAATCCTTTTACCATTGCTTTACCATTTGAAAAAGTGTGCAAATTCTATAGCAATGTCTTCATTGAAACTCTACAACTTCAAGAAGTAGTCTAGCTAGCCATAATTTTGAAATTCCACTAGAAAAATATCATCTTGTAGGATTACATCACTAAAAGTGGGTTCATTCCTAATTAGTTTCCCGCCCATCTTTCATGCAGTCACTCTCTCAAACACTCCCTCCCATTCTGTCTTCACTGAAAGAGTTAATTTTTCTTATTCTCTGTGAATTTGGTCTTTTCATATTTTTCTGACCCTACAATTTAACCTTTTTTGAAATTTGTTGATTAAGATAGGGGAAAAATAATTAAAGAAGGTTTTGAAAGGGCTTTCATGGTTTTGGAAGGTCTTTCAAGAAAAAAGAAAAAAAATGTCACATCATTGGTTCAAATGACTAAAAGACAACTAATGGGTGTATGCTTCCTCCCCCCAACCTAAATTAAGGCATGTGTCATCACATGCTAGGGATCATGTGAAAAATATGCTATGCAAATATCATAATTAATGAACATAATGAAAATTAATTCTAGTTAAGATAATTATGGGAGAAGTAATTGTTCACATGTATCAGATAAAGTGGATTTGCATGTCTAGCATGCGCATTACCTATCAATCAATTAGTTAATTAATAAATGCAGAATGAGATTAAGCGAAATGATGGAGAGAATGATGGAAGAGAGAGAATGGTGTAGTGAAGGCGGATGCATGAAATAATGGAAGAATTGGATTTCAATTGAATTGGAAATCTTTATTGAGGCACATCTATATTAGGAAGAAGGATGGACACTTGATTCCCGTCCTTTGGCTATAAGAAAGTTGGTGAATTGCTGCATGAATTCCACTTTTGAAGTTAGTTTATGGCATAAATACAAGTGATGATCATTGACTAGCAATTTAAATGTAACGGGGTCAATTGTAGTAAGTTGAACAATTCCATTTGAAAATACTTGTGCTACCTCATATGGTCCTAGCGATCTAGTTTGCAACTTGCCTACACCTTCTTGATACCAAGAGTCGTAAAGAAGAGCCCAGACACTTGGTTGGAATTGCTTCCTTTTACTATATTTATCATGCCATTTGATTCGCTGAGCTTGCACAACTTATGTGTGGTGAAGTGTTGCCTTCTTTATTTCATCTAAGTTATTGAGCTGCATGATCGTTTCATTCTATGTTTTTGATAGGTTTATCTCTAGATCTAATGCAGTTCTTAGAGTTTTATATTTAAACTCAATTGGCATCATAATTGTTTTTCCATATACCAATTCAAATAGTGTAAAACTAGTTGTTATTTTCCATGTAGTTCTGTATGCCCAGACAACTTTCGACAATCTGTTGGCCCAATCTTTTCTACGAATGGCCACTTTTTTTATCAGAATTGCTTCAATTTCCTGACTTGTTATGGAATAAAATTTAAATGAAAACCCTACCTAAGCCGACTCATCCTTAGATAAATTTCAAATCTTCTTTGTGCGCCCAAATCTTGTCTTAATTGGTTCTTGAAATGATGAACTTCACTCCATAAGCATAAGTAACTTATAAAACAATAACTTCACTCCAATCTCTTCATGCATGAAGTGTAATAACCCACTTAACTTAACCCAACATTTTAACTAATTTTTTTTTTTGATATACATAAATATTGATTTCTTATTCTTACTTATTCTTAATTATGTTTGATTCAATCGCATACTCAGGTACATCTATCCAAATGAGATAGGCATCCATCCAATCAGGATGGGCATCTAACCATATGAGTTAGGCATCTAACCATACGGGTTAAGCATCTATCCATATAGGACTAGGCATCTAACCATATGGGTTAGGCATCTAACCATATGAGTTAGGCATCTATCCATACGGGACAAGAGGTTTCATCTATCCAATCCGGGATAGGCATCTACCCAAACGGGGTAGGCATCTATTCATAAGAATAGGATATGCTTTGGCTAGAGACTTTAGACTCATCGGGACCATCCGGGTCCTAAGCCACTCTCTAAAGACCACACTCCTTTACTAGGAGTGCACCAAGGTCGTCGTCCTTGGGAGTATAAAAATAATTACATAAACAAGCTTGAGTTCCACCTCGAAATTCGGCCTAAAGCCTCGGGAAGTCAAGTGAATCCATAAGTGATTCCTTCTAAGTATGCATTGAATTAATTTTAACCTTTCAATTAGTATTTGCACAAATTGGTTAAAAGACCAAGGAGCTTCAAGAACCAACTACTCACCCATAACCAAATCCTAATCCCCATCCTTGAATGCCTAAGTACAAGGGACAACTCTGTCCCTAGACTGCCTAGATACCCATTTCGGCACGAGATCAAGGTGTAAAGTATGTAGTTTTGGTTTCTAACTATGGTTTAATGTAAACTATTTGGTGGGTATGCAACCCTTTCTAGGGTCAATGTCCCAGATAGTTTCTCTGCAGTTGCTACCCACGATGGTAGCTCTATAGCAAAAAGGCTCAAGGTGGCCTTCTGCTTGTAGCCTAAAATAACTAAGTCCTATTTCCTATTAAATACGTCACCCTTAATCCGTTATCATCCTCCGAAAAAAATCACCAAGATAAATAAAATTCCAATATACCACACACCACCAAACCCTAATGGGGTTTTATAAGGTTTAATTGAGCGGATGTAAATTCATTTTTTTTTAAATTATCTTTTTATATTATCGATCCAAGGGGGATTACCCGCCCCTTGGATTTTAACTTCCATATGACCCTTATTTCTCCCTAGCGATTTATAGGGATGATGCCACAGACACCGTTGTTGTAGCTTTATTAGGTGTTAAGTGCAGTAGTTCAACATGACAACATTACCCGTAAGCGTGACCCAGAGGCACCATAGATACTGAACCCTGCTAAGGTTTTTGGTTTCAACTCCTCTTGTTTAATTGTCTATCTAAGAATTTAACTATGAATTCATGAAAGGAAAATATGCAAGAAATTAAAAATTGAGATATAAGTATTACATGCTAAACGATATTGGAAATAGTATTTTCTTGAAAGAAAACTATAGTAATAGTAATTAAAATTCTAGAACTTGAACTATATACATGAAAGTACTTATCACTTGAAAGCTATGACACTTATAGGAGATAGCTTATGAAAATGACCATTACACTTTAAGTATGAATCCTAAAACTTGAAAGGTACAAAATTGCTTGAAAGAAAATTAAATGATTAAATAGCAAGACTTCGGAAAATAATTTAACATTTACTTGTTGAAGAGAAAAAATATTTAATAATAAACTTGAGAATAACCACATTATTGATAAACCAACTAATTCTTCCATTTGAAGTAGCATAAATTTTATCTTTTATTATTTTCTACAAATGATAGCCTTACGTAAATATGAATCCTAATACTTGAAAGGTATTAAATTTCTTGATTAAATAGCAAGACTTTGGAAAGGAGTTTCAAAATCACCACATTACTTTAATTTACCAAAATTTGAAAATAAGATTAGAAGAGAGCCTAATTTCTTGCTAGTTATCCATTATAAATAAAGCTCCTAAATAATTCCAATCAATCTACTTCCAGTTGCTTTAGAACTAATATCAATTCCCTTGCAAGATTATAAGAGATAACTAACTATTCCTTCCACTTGAAGTAATGTTAATTTTATCCTTAGATATTTCCTACAAATAATATCCTTATGAATTTCAATTTCCTTATTTCAATTTAATTCTCTAAGTGGTCATAGGATAAGTTTTCTTGAGACTCATTTGCTTGATAAGGATAAGGATCCAATAATCTAGGACAATTGATTCTAACTTTATTTCATCTTCAAAACTAAATTCATTAGACATATACAAGGAATATGATTACTTGATAAGATAAGTCAAGTCTTATGTTAAAGGGTTTTCAGATTTGGTAAAACTATTTGGTTTCAAATAAAATCTTCTTTGAATCCTAAGTAATATTATGTTTTTACAAATAGATTATATCATTAACTTATATGTAATTTATCTCTAATTTAGATGTTAATTAATTCATCTATACTAGTTGCTTTGCAATATTAATGGAACCTCACCCTTTAATAATCTTATATGCCTTTGACTATTCAGAGATCAATTACCCTCAAATTCCTTACATACTCTATATCTTGTAATTTAACTAGAGAAATCAAACATATTCAATTCCTAGAATTAAGTAGATCCTTAACTAACATTAATTCATATTTATTGAAATGCACAAAAGGATAACTCCGAATCTGAGCACAATATTACTTGAGAGGTAGATTCTTTTTTTACTTTTAATACTTATGCTAATTTCAAGTATACAAAAATCTATTTTATGTCTAATAAATAACTTAATTGTTTGAAATGCATGAGGGGATATATTTACTACCAAAATTTATTTGAAGTTAACTAGTAATACTTGAAAAGAACCAATACTATGGAATAAGTGTAAGGAATTAATGTTGCAACTAAGATTATAATTCGATGGAAGAAACACTTGCTTGAGAGTGATAGTATCAAGGCAACTTTTAGGGGGATTATTATTACTAAAAGAGTAAGTCTGTTAAACCTATTCTTTGAAATCGACAAGTACTCAACTACAAGTCTAATCAACAATTATTTCATATTGCTTGAAATATATAAATTATTTCTGGGAAGGGACTACACATATTTACATGGAAGATAAATCCTCTTAAAATTTGAACTATGTGAAGGAACCCAAATGTTTGAGATGATAGAACTAGATGAAGCATAGTGTAAGGATTTCGAATATTCAAGGGGGTTGTTAGGTGACCCGCTATTTCGAATAAAATTATTTGACTTGCAAGAGTTTGTAAGTTCCCATTCCCCCTTTAAATCAACTAATTAAGAATAGTTAGTTAATGAGTCACTTAATGTTTAGTATAGCAAAAAAAACTGTAAATGGAATTCCCTTTGATTATCAAAATTAAAGAGAATTCATTTACAACCAATTCATTGATAAAATAGTTCTCCAAAATTGTTTACCATTAACATAAAAATTTTGATAAAACAAATACAAAATAATGTTATCAATTCATAATCAATTTTTATATTATCAAAATTCAATTATAAACTAACTGTAGACGTATAAAAATGAATATATTCCTAAATGAATATTTTATGTTCATTTCTCTATTTAATTAAATCCAATTTAATTAAATTACCCACATTCCTCTATTTAATTAAGTAAATTACTCAATTTATTTAAATTAAATTCACTATACCCATTTAATGAATAAATCATTTCATTCAATTAAATCCCCCCCTATCCACTTTTAATTAAATTAAAATTTAATTAAATAGGTATCCTAAATTAAATAAATCTAATTTATTTAATTGCAACCAAATTGAATGAAATTCATTAAATTCAATTAAATCCTATTATCCCTCCATCCACTTGCATTCTCCTACATTTCCCACTTGCTTCCTAAACCCCTTCCTAATTTCTTCTAGACTCTTCTAAACATTTTTAATTAGCCTAACCCATCTTCTAAACTTTGTCACATCCCTAAGCAAGGGGAGGTCACTTCTCAAAACCTTAAAGTCTTTGATAACCATTAAAGGCTTCAAATCTTCAACCACTTAATATCCCCAAAGTCTCCCAAACCATTAATGGTTAATTCAACCCTCTTACATGGTTAGAGACTTTTTGCCTAACTTAACCTTCATCCAACCCAAGGGTCTCATCAAGCCTTTAATGCTTTGACCATGATTATCTCTTAATCATTTGCACAAGAGTTTATCCTTGGATTAACTCTTAATCCAATGGGTAAGCCTAACTTAAGCTTAACCCTTATCTCTAGATAACCATAAGGTCTTCTCAGGCATTTAATGCCTCCAACCCCTTCTCTCAACCCAGCCCTATGTTGACACTTGTTACCATTTCATTGGTGCAAATTGCAAACATGGATCCCCAACTTTCAAACTCAACCCTTGATCAACTCTTTCAATCCTGACCATCCATTGCCCTGTTTTTGCTATAAATAAAGTTCTCATTCCTCCATTTTGAGAGATCAATCCAAGTTTGTAGTATCATACTTATGCTCAAATACATTCAAATTTTCATACCATTTTTATGCTCATCATTTTAACCTCTCTTTAACTAGGAATTAGTCTAAATATGCATGTTTAGAATACTTTCTATTATCATTAGCTTAAATCATTGAACTAATATAGTATGCTAGGATAGTTTGTTTGCTAACTTTGTCATCTTATAGTTAGTTTATTTGCATTTCTAGAATCATGCATAGTTTAGGATGCATCTCATATTAAATCAACAAAAAACATCCCTCGTTCTTGCATTTGCCATCCCTAAACCATTTTGCTCAGTGATCTGAGAGCAAAAACATTGGTTTGAGGGACTGTGTAAGATAGAGAACCATGGGACCAACCTTGGGAAGCTAAGTGATGCTTCATTACTCCATAGCTTGCACCAAGAAGTCTTGTGGGTGTGTGAGCAAGGCTCCATAGAGCTCCATTTTTTGCATTTTGAGTTCTATCGACCCGCTTTTCTCGCATACATTTATGGCACCCACTGTGGGGCTTTATCCCATATATCAAATCGGTTTTTTAATTTAACCACTTTTGCAGGCACGCGGGAAAAATGAATTAGCGCGTTAAGTCAACTTTTTAGCGCATCTGGTTAACAGCCTAGTGCATTCGGTTCACTGTTCAGTGCATGGAGATCATCATCTAGCGCATGAAGTCCATATATTAGCGCATGACTTCCACTAATATTTTCTTGTAGGTCTCAGCGCAGGAGAAAAATAGAGCAACGCTTTCGGCGCACAGAGTAGCGCATCCCAAAAAAAGTGTAGCGCGTTGAAACCTTATTTTAGCGCATCGAGGTTATATTGTAGCGTGTACAGTTTGTTCTGTAGCGCATCACAGACAGAAAAGAAAAGAACTAAAATTTGTAACCGAAAGTTAAAAATTAGACTTGTGGAAGTCCACCAAATCATCTAACGTTTTTTCTCTGGTTTTCTTGCAGGATTCTAACAAATTTGTTGCAAAAAGGAGCTTAATCTTAGAATATTTAGATAGTTAGGATTTTCACTAACTTAGTTAAGTTAGTTTAAATTTTTGAACGTCTTTTATTCTTAAAATTGAACTCACTTATTTCTTTTGGGCTATAAAAAGAACCACTATCGAAAATTTTCTTGCTTTTATAGGAGAAAAACTTTATTTGGGCTATAAAAAGAACAACACAAAATTTTCTTTTTCGCAAAGGAAAGAATCGCACCGCAAAAGTTTTGTTAAAATTAAAGAGGGAAGTGATTCCCCTTTTTGTTTACCGATTTTTATTTGTTGACCAAATCAAACCTTTTGCTTTGTTGACGCGGTTATTTCCTTAGATTAAAAAATCATTGCTTTGAGGAAGTAAAATTAACGCCATGCTTTTTCTTGGAGCAACATCTCTCAGTAGAGGTTAGAAAATCACTGAATTGAAGGTTTAAAAAGAATTTGTGATTGCCTTGAATCGAAAGAGGAAGGTATATGCTCTCCCCTTAACTGGGTGATCCAAAAAAACAGACCTCTCTTAAAAAGCTTTCTTTCCTTCAAAGTATTTTACATCCTTTAGCAGGCCTGCCTTCCCGAGGAGTTGGAATCAACTCTTAAAGCCATTTATGGCCGGTGTGAAGGGAACGACCTAAGTGGGGAACAACTTTGACGCCAAGAATTCCAACCCACTATAATCAAACATGGAAAGTGACGAAAGTCCTTTTCAATGGTTGCACGCAGCGATTAGCCTTCCCCTGGTAGCCTTCCCGTTCTAAAGGTTGGGAAGCCTCTTGAGGGAGTTTATCACTAACCGCCGAACGGGAAGCCTGATTACGAACCATAGAATTAGAAACTTTGAACCGAGTTAGTAACCAGACATTTATAACATCATAGTGCAAGGGTGGGGAAGAATCCACCCCCAAGATTACTCACCATATATCTCCTAAGATAACTACTCAACTGTGAAGCGATTCACTTTGAGTTAATTTCTAGCAAAAGACAAAAAAAGGGGCGCCCTCTAGGGGGTGAGACGGCTATTTGAGTTGATGGAGTATCGAGACTAGTGGGCTATGATGTTATTTATGACCTTTGAATAAAGAGTCTTTCTAAAGTGTATTATTCGTATCCAAACCTGTTAAAACATTGGGGATTTGAACACATCCTCGCAGAACATACACTTTTTGTTAGATTAGGCAAAATGGTTGTACTTTTTGTGCCATGCTTGCATTTACTACTTCAGAAAATCATCCATCAAACCTGAAAAATTTACAAAATAAAAAAAAAAACCAACCAAAGGAAAAATCAGGGCAGTTTAGCGCATAAGAGCAACTTCTTAGCGCGTGAGGTACTTTTGTTAGCACATCCAACCATCAAGTTAGCGCATCGGTTCCAAACAGTAGTGTTTTATCCCAAAATCAAAACAGTGTGAAAATATTTAGCGCATCAGAAAAATAGTCTAGTGCGTGGAAGCTAAACATTAGCGCATCAGGTTCACAAGTTAGCGCATTACAGGCCCAGGCTAGCGCATGACCTTTTTAACAGATGGAAAACAATTTTTGAACAGTCAAAACTTTAGCACGTGTCTGGGGGCAGCCTAGCGCGTGTAGTCCTTATTTTAGCACATGAAGTAAATTAGGTAGTGCATCCTATCTCTGTTTTAGTGCATGACCAAAATCAGAAAGGCAGGGGGCAAAACAGTGAGGAATTTTAAAATTTTTGAAAACATTTTCAGAAGCCTTTTTCCATCAACATCATTTTTCATCAAAGAAGAGTGGCAAAAACAAACCGTTAAAAACTATTTCTTGAGCTAAATTTGTGTCAAAACAAACGTTGTAAAAATCCTAAACTGATCGCACGATAAAACATATCTATCTTATCATAATCCAGAAACCTCATCATCAGTATCAACAGAATCCTTTACCATCTTACGGATTTCATCTCAAAAACACTTGTTTAAAAATTTCAAGTTGTCAAATCAAGTCTCCATATCGGGAGGCTTTTATCCATATCATTTGACACGCTTTGTCGTGAAGGGGCATCTAAACCTTCACTTTGATAGAGTAAGATTTGAAATTTTTCAAACAAGATCAACCGAATCCAAACAAATCAAAGGAAACCATTGATCACTCATGCATGACTAATCCCCATATTCTGAGAAGAAAGAACCTTTATCGTAACATCACGTTGAAGAAACAACAACCTAGTTTTTCCAAGTTCATCAAGAGAAATAAGTTTTTAAACATCAATCGTCAACTCTTCAAATCTCATCGGGTATTCCTTCATCACGTCAAACGTTATATCCAAAAAAAAACAAACGAATTTGACAAAGAGCCCTTAAAAACAAGAGCCTATTGTCAAAAGTCTGCTTTTAATCAAATCATAAACAGCGGAGGAAAAATCAATCCGGCATTCTTACCTGACGAGTGCATCACTTATAACACATCTCAACTAGAACCACCCACCCCCGAGCAACATATCAACGAGGATTTTGTCCCCTTCATCACTAAAAGTTTTTACTAAAATGCCTATTACTCGCTCTCAAAGAAACCAACAAAGTGAGACACACACAGAGTCTAGTATGAATCGAAGGTTGTCAAATCCTTTTGAAGTTCCACACTTGGAAGAGACTGAAATTTCTGAAGCGCTTCTTCAGGAATGTCAGGAAAACCCTTCATTCCAAAAGCTTGTAGAAAGGCTTATGGAAAATGACAAAGAAAAGTATCTGCTCATGCTTACAAGTAAAGGCATTAAACTTCCCGAAGATTTAGACACCAACATCTTTAAAACCAGATCTCGACAATATGCATATCAAGAACAACAAAGAGAAGAAGAACCTCATAACTTTGAACAACACATACCTGAGCAACACATTCCAGAACAACGCATACTAGAAATGCGTATACCCGAGCTAGAAACTCCAGAGCAAAATATACCATTTAACACACCTTTTCAGCTGAGAAAAAATACAAGGGAAGAGCTCTTCCCTCGACAAGACAATATACCTTTGGCTGCTCTTACTCAACAAATGCAAATGTTACAAGGACAAATACATGACATGCAACAAGGGACAACGGTGCGGTACTCTTTAAACGAAATCTGTCCTTATCCATTTGACAGAAGATTGAACATGGTTCCTTTTCCTCCAAACTCAGACATTCCCAAATTTGATAAATATGATGGGAAAAGTGATCCCCGAGATCATGTTCGAGAATTTTGCACAATGAGTCTTGAATTTGCTCATGATGACACCTATCTGATGAGGTTATTCCCAAGAAGCTTGGGAGGGCAAACAATGGAATGGTTATCCAAAATTACACCACTTGTCAGATCATTTGATGAATTGGTTAACAAATTCATAACCCAATATTCCTATAACATTCAACATGCCATAACCATGCTAGATGTTTGCAACACCAAACAAAAGAACAACGAAACATTCATGATGTTCCTTCAACGGTGGTGATGTATAGTATCCAGATATCCTCAAGATATTCCTGAAAAGGAAAAAATGGAAATCTTCATTGACAATTTGAATGGTGAAATGAGTTATAGGCTGAAACTTCAATGCATACCATCTTTCGCTAAATTAATTGAAAATGGCATTCAAGTAGAGGAAGCGTGTGTCAAAAGGGGAACACTCAAATTCTACAAGGAAGGAACAAACTCATCAAACTACAATAACCAGAACAACAACAACTTAGACAAATCTCGATTTTGGACTCGAAACAAAAACGAAGGCAACAATGAAACGCATGATCCAAAATCTAAGCAACCAATGCTCGCATTATCCAAAAATCCTCAAAATACGACAAATCCTAAAAAAGCTAATCCAAATGCTAACACATATGCACCAAACACTGATCAAGGACAACTCAACACAAACAACACCAATGATACTCAAAGCAAAAACATGAATCCAGGACCTAACAACAATTCGCACAAAAACATGAACAATTTCCAAAAACGTATCTTCACACCACTGGGGCAATCACTAGAATCAGCATTCAGAGAAATTTTGGCACACAAGATTATTTCTTTGCCTCCAATCAGCAACTATGAACCCCAAATCAAACCACCTTGGTGGAATGATTCACACTATTGTGATTACCATCGTAACAAGGGTCATCGGATGAATGATTGCATGAGATTGAAACGCGTGGTGCAAGATATGATTGATCGAGGTGACTTAACAGTAGATGGTCTCAAAACAAATGGTGATCATGGAGCCTTTAAAAATCCTCTTCCAAATTATAACAAAGATGGAGCTTCAACCTCGAATGATACACGCAGAGCTCGTATCAACCATATCTACAACAACACCATAAATCACATATCAGCTGAAGATCATCAAGTAAATGTCATCACCATCCGAGATCAACGTGATCATGAATCTGTCAATGTAACAACTTGAACTCAGAAATATGTTCTAAAAGGACATACGTCACCTACAACTACCACACCAAAAATCCAATATGACTTGGTTAGCCAACTACGCAAAACTCGAGCTCAAATATCTATACTAGAATTGCTGAAACTATCACCAAAGCACAAAGACATATTGGAACAAGCACTATTGGAAACCAATGTACCTCAAAATCTAGATACATATAGATTTCAAGCCATGGTCTCCCATATGACTAGACCTCATAACCTCACCTTCTTAGAGCATGACAATACTTCCTTGAGCCATCCGCATAACACTCCTCTCCATATCGAAGTCATTGTTTGCAAACACCGAGTTAAAATGAGTCTTAATAGATGGAGGAGCTGGACTTAATATATGTACTTTAAAGCTTATCCGTGCATTAGGATTTTTAGAAGAGTCTATTGATCCTTGTAAGAAAATTACCATAAAGGCATATGATGATGAGGAAAGGTCCTCTAAAGGAACTGTGATGTTACCCATTCAAGTTGGACCAGTGCAAAAAGATACTATGTGTCAGGTCTTAGACATAGATCTTACCTACAATATTTTGTTAGGGCAACCCTGGATACATGAAATGCAAGCAGTGCCTTCTACGTATCACCAGTGTGTCAAATTTCCTTATGACGGACAAGAAATCTCCATATCTACTGATCACAATCCATTTCAACATTGCAACACAATGGGGGCAGCCTAGAACAGTTTGGTTCCTCATAATAGAGAGAAACAATGATCTTTAACATCAGATCTACAAACAGCAAAGTCCAACTCCTTATTTGGAGACTTCAAACAAAAAATGCAAATCAAAGACCAAGGAATAGGAGAATACTCTTTGGAGCCCTTATGTTTGGCCAAATTGCCAACATCACCTAGATCTCATGGATTGCCTACTACATCAACACATCTGGTCACTCAGCCCATCACCAAATTTGATGGTACCTTCATCCAATTGGGCACTCTAGCACATGAATCAGAAGACAAGGATATTCTTAGCTGGTTATACAAAGATGAGGAAGAAGATAATAGAGCAGCTGCTCTGGACATTGTTCTACCAACACACCTATATGGAAAAGGATACTTAATCATGCAGCAAATGGGATATGATGGTAAAGGACCTATTGGGAAACGCAAAGAAGGAGTCACTGAACCCATTGATCTTCCTTCACGACCCAATAGAGATAAGACAGGATTGGGTTATGAGCTCACTTTCCTATTAAAAAGACCACCCCGCCTAACTACAAAACCTCAATGGAAAGTAAAGAAGAAAAAAAGAAGAATCCTGGCAGGAAGCACTCTTTGAATTAGCAGAAACAATCCGCAAGGCACGGGAACGTCAAGATCAGAAGTTACATCAGGAAAAGCTTCTAAACCACAAAAGGGCCATATCTGCAGTAGTAGCTCATATTCAAACACCAATATCTCAAGAACCAATAAAATCATCTCTGGATACCTTTATTTCTCCCCGAGGAAGCACAGTCTATGAACAAATACAGAAAGTAGAAGCCGGATCTGACATAGAATCAACAAAAATTATCAAAATGGTATCCATCATCAAAGATTTGTTTTCACCATATAATATACCAATTTACAACACTGATAGAATCTGGGATGAGGCCTCAGAGACTGATTCCAATGAATATGAATGGGGTACCTGCTCCAATGCTACTACAGATATCCCTAATGATATTGATTCCCTATCCCTTTCTCAAGAAGAACATAACGCAGAAGATAGACCTCTTGAATTTGGACCACAAAATATCTATGATGCCAAGGAAAGCGAACAGAAACATTATGAACAAGTCTATATGGAAGATAATACCATCAAAGACCTCGATGAAATCCTAGACTTCTTTAAAACCAAGAACAATCACGATGAAAACTCTGTCCTAACACTCACAGTAGCAAAACTTGATCCACCTAACGATTCCTTACCACTTGTCTTTCCTGACCTCATCGACTAGGATGAACCTAAAATCCATGATATACCAATTTTCCCATATGATGAATCTATTATCCATACCTATGTACTATAAATCCAGAAACAGGCTCTACCAGTGAACAAAGTAACGATGTCTGCAAACCAGGGAGTGCCAAGTCTCTCAGTCGCAAAAATGAACCAAGTAAAAGATCTGATGCTAAAAACCAGTCAATGGCAGCTCTAGATCACAAAAAAGTAAAAATAAAGGATGCATCTGAGGGTGAAAACCTTTTTAAGGCACCTAACGATGGGAGACTTGACACTCTTCCTGAGCACTTTCATGAGCGATCACCCATATTGATTGATCCCACTCAATCAATCAACATTGGTACCACAAAAGCAGTCAAAAACATACACCTTGCAAAATCTCTGACAGAGGAAGAAAGATCAGCATTCATCATTTTCTTTAGAGAACAGCAAATTAACTTTGCTTGGTCATATGCTGATATGCCCGGAGTGGATCCACACTTGATCATGCATCACTTGTCCATCTCTTCAGGAGTTAAACCAGTCAAGCAAAAGCTACGAAAGATGAATCCACAGGTGGCACTCATGGTCAAAACTGAACTAAAGAAATTATTAGATGTCGGATTCATCCAACCCATTGACTATGCAGAATGGATTTCCAACATCGTTCCAGTATCAAAACCAGATGGTAGTATCAGAATATGCACTAACTTTAGAGACGTCAACAAAGCTTGTCCAAAAGATGACTTTCCTCTACCCAGTATCGACATAATTGTAGATCTCATAGCAGGCCATGCAATGCTCTCATTAATGGATGGTTTCTCAGGCTATAATCAAATCAAAATAGCCCCAGAGGACCAAGATAAAACCACGTTCACCTGTCCTTGGGGAATGTACTGTTGGAATGTTATGCCTTTTGGCTTAAAGAATGCAGGGGCCACTTATCAAAGAGCAATGACAACAATATTCCATGACATGATGCATACCTTCATGGAAGACTATGTGGATGATTTACTAGCTAAATCCTTCACCAGAGCATAACATCTCAGCATTCTAACAAAGATCTTTGATCGATTGGAGAAATTTCAAGTCAGGCTCAACCCTAAGAAGTGTGTCTTCGGGGTTACATCAGGCAAGTTACTAGGCTACATAGTCTCAGCTAAAGGTATCGAAGTAGATCCAGCAAAGGTACAAGCCATTATGGAAATGCCACCACCAAAGAATATCAGTCAACTCAGATCTCTCCAAGGATGACTTCAATCAATCAGGTGGTTCATCACTTAGCTAGCAGATAAAAGTTTACCATTTAACCATTTACTACACAAAAATGTATCATTCAGATGGGAGACAAAGTGCACAGAATATTTTTACCAAATCAAACAGTACCTAATGAATCCACCAGTTCTAGTACCACTAGTCATAGGAAAGCCTCTTATCCTATATATCTCAACAACAGATATATCGCTGGGGGCACTATTGGCACAAGAAGATCAGCAAGGAAAGGAACGGGCCATATATTATATCAGTAGGACATTGAATGACTATGAACTCAACTATGCATTCATTGAGAAGGCTTGCCTAACAGTGGTCTTCGCATCTCAGAAGTTCTGACATTATATGCTAGCACACACCATTAAGCTAGTCAAAAAAATTGATCCTCTCAAATATGTACTCAGTAAGGCAGCTCTTACAGGTAGATTGGCTAAATGGGTCATGATTCTCAGTGAATTCGACATCCAATACACAGAAAGACAAGCCATCAAAGGACAAGCAATTGCAGATCAGCTGGCTGAAGCACCACTACTAGGAAAACAAACCATGGAGATTGCATTTCCAGACAGGGACGTTCTTGCTCTTTCTACCAAACAATGGACCCTATACTTTGACGGATCCTATACACAACATGGTTTAGGTGCTGGTATTCTATTCATCACTCCTGAAGGACACACTATACCAAGATCATATAGGCTTATGTTTCCATGCACAAATAATGTGGCTGAATATGAGGCATTGGTTATAGGTATCAAAATGGTCGTAGAATGGAAAATCACAGAGTTAAAGGTCTATGGAGACTCACAACTAGTTGTCCATCAAATCAACAACGACTATCAGACAAAAGATGACAAGCTACTAACCTACAAGAAAATGGTAGATGACTTCAAATAGTATTTTGTGCACATCACCTTCGAGCAGATACCAAGGTTGAACAACAAAGCAGCCGATGCAATGGCTACAATCGCTTCATTACTACAAATTCCAGAGCAACAGAGTCGTTACGAGTTCCTGGTAGAGCAACTGTTCTCCCCAGCCTATGAACACTCTGAATCCCATGTTATATATGCTTTGACTGGTTCAGATTCTCCGTTATATGGACCAATATATGACTACCTCAAGCACAATATCTTACCAATTGACCAATCCCGTAACCAAAAACGTAACTTTATCTGGCAAGCTGCCCGTTATACCCTTACCGCTGATACTTTGTATCGTCGAGGTCTAGATGGCACTCTTCTTCGTTGCCTTGATCGTAATGATTCTTATTCCACTTTACATGAGCTTCATGAAGGTATTTGTGGCACACACTCAAGTGGTACTACTCTTGCTAAATTTTTTTTAAGAATGGGATACTACTGGCCTACAATGGAGAAAGACTCATATGACTTCGCCAAGAAATGTCCTAAATGCCAGATCCATGGTAATCTGATACATGCACTAGCACAGGAACTCCAGCCATCTACAACATCCTGGCCCTTTTGTCAGTGGGGACTAGACTTAGTTGGCAAAATTCATCCTTCATCTTCAAATGGACACAAGTTTATTATAACAACAACAAAATACTTTACCAAATGGATCGAAGTAGTTCCCATGACCACAGTGACTGGGAAACAAATTGCCTCTTTTATCCTCAATTATCTGATCTGCAGATATGGTATTCCAAGTTCAATCATCACAGATAATGGACGGCCTTTCAAAAACCATGATGTATAAGAATTGTGTGAAAAATTCAAAATCCAACATCGGTTCTCTACACCATACTACCCACAAGGAAATGGTCAAGCAGAAGCATCTAACAAGACAATACTGAAAATCCTAAAGAAAACAGTGAATGATGCCGGCAAAGATTGGCACGTCCAACTCAATCGAGCACTTTGGGCATACAGAACCAGCATCCGCACACCTACAGGAGCAACACCATACTCATTGGTATATGGATTAGAAGCCATTTTACCACTGGAAGTAGAAATCCCATCTCTCAGAGTCTTTTTGAAAGGTTTAATCCCAGATGAAGAGTATCGAGTTAATCGACTGCAAGAACTTGAACTATTAGATGAAAGATGTCAGCATGCTTACACTCATCTTAAAGCATATCAACAACGCATGTGTAGGAGCTACAATCACAAGGTCATCCCTCGCAACTTCAAAGTTGGTGACCTAGTCCTCAAAGAAAATCCAAGAAATCAGCAAGATCGAGAAAAGAAAGGGAAGTTTGAACCTAATTGGTTGGGTCCCTATGTCATCATATCAGTCTATGGATCAGGTGCCTATCAGCTCACAACTTCGGAAGGAGATGTGCTCGACGAACCAACTAACAACATCCATCTGAAAAAGTACTACACTTAAGTAGCCTAGTGCACGGAAAAAGCCAAAACAAGCAAAAAAAAAAAAAAATCCAGAAAAAGCAAAAACACAAAGTACAATAAAAACAAATGGTGAAAACCTGGTAAAGAGGCGCTCTTGTGAAAGAATGGCTCCTCTATCTATCTCCATACCATTTTATCCATACAAACACTATCGGCCATCGCCCGACACTTAGCACATATCCATTCAGGACATACTTAGCATAGTCACTATCCTAGTTTATCCATATATATCCTCTTAACACATTCCACCATGGCTTGGAAATCACTGTACCTATTCACATCAAGAGGCACACTTCGCTAGGGGCATTAAAATCGTCAAAATTTGTGAACATTCAAGATGTCAAAACTAGAAGTAACACTTAGAAGCATGACATCCAACAACCAAAACTACACTTCATCGCAAAGCAAAACAAAGAAACACAAATATACCCAGGATGGATAATTTTTTGAAGTACTGAATGTTGCATTATCGCATACAAATCTTGACTATTTTTGTATTTAGAACTTTTTAAATTATTGGATTCTCTTCCTTTTCTCACTAAATGCTTCAAAGCTAGAGATCATGGGGAACTTCCAATATTTTTTTAGTCTTCTGTCTGGGAGGCGATCACTTGTACTGTGTGAATACTTGCCTTGAGACGTGATACATCGAATATCACTGAAGGCATGATTCCACTTCATGCATACAAATGATTTAATCTTGTCTGTTTTTACGCAATACGCACTCAGGTCGTCTTGGTTCAATCATACCTTGACGCTTGTGCTATCTTGCAATATCAAAACATCATGTAAATTTTTCTCAAGTCATCATGGTTTAATTATACCATTATGCTTGTATAAATTTTCAACATATCCTCAACAAATCAATGCTCAATGATGATACCTACAAAGAAAGCAAACAACATATGGCTATATCGGATGGCAAATACAGAAGGAGGATGCTACCAAACACATAGTTGCATATCATTTTAAAATAATTGCATATCATCTTAACATAGTTGCATATCATTTTAAAGTTGCATATCATTTTATAATTAGTTGCATATCATTATCATACATCTCACAAGATACATTTCATAGCATATAAAATCATATATCTCATTTTCAAGATACATTTCACAAAGCATACATCCTGCATCATACATTATATCATATATTTAAGCATTGCATCCTCATCACATAAATGAAAAGAACACATAAACACATGCAACCATATCAACACACCACATGATCAAAGAAAATGGTGCCGTATATATATATATCTCAAAAATGATCAAAATGTACAAAATCTATCATCACTGTGTCCAGTACAAAGAATACAATGATAAAAAATACAACAGAGACC
Source organism: Cryptomeria japonica (assembly GCF_030272615.1). Classification (NCBI taxonomy): domain Eukaryota; kingdom Viridiplantae; phylum Streptophyta; class Pinopsida; order Cupressales; family Cupressaceae; genus Cryptomeria; species Cryptomeria japonica. The sequence goes on along the minus strand of NC_081411.1, from coordinate 444,894,115 downwards.
ACGTCTCTCAAGTATGGCTATCCCCTGATGGAGATGGTCTGGCTCCAGATGTGCCCGCCCCTGGATCTCCAGGAGGGTCCTATCTCGGTGGCCCTGTCACACCTCGGCTCTCGGACCGCAACCCAGTATCTCGAGATCGACTGGATCTCGACTGTGTGAAGCTCTGTACTCGATGATCCCTGGGTACAGCAGCCTCATAATGCCGCTGGTAATACTTCGCCTCCTGAGCTCTCAATGATAGCTCTCTTAGGGTGTCTCTCATCGAACCACCCGCCGCTGCTCTCTGTACACTGGCTGCAAGCTCCTCCGCTCACCCCCTCTTCTCTATCTCTGTATCCTGCTCAGTGGTCAACTATGCAATCTGCCGCTGATATGTCAAAACCTGTGCCTGCAGTTGCTGAACAGTCACCTACAGGGTCCGAATCTAAGCATCCTCAACATGGGTAGGGACCCGAACCCGTAGCGGTACCTATGTAGGGGCATCCCCTCTCACTCTGCCTGTCCTTGGTGTTAGAGGTGGGAGCATATCCATCCTCCTCCTCTACGCTGGTCGCATCGCCTCATCAGTACCCCCCACTGCAGCTAGCACCTCCCCCACCCTCCCCTCTCCACCGGCTCCAATAGCTAATCCACCTCTCCCCCTATCTATCATTGCCTGTCTAACTGCTCTCTCCACACCTCTATCTCCTCTCCTCCCTCTATCTCCCCGCCTCCCTCTAACTCCTCTCCCTTGTCGTCCTCCTCCATCATCTCCATAATCCTCATCATCTCCCTCTCCTTCCTCATCATCATCATTGAATGACGGCCGCATTTCCTCGGGATCAGATATCCTGGCCACCACCCGCGCAGCAAACAATCTCGCGAACTCATCAGTCATGCCTGCATCCAAAATCTCTGGGGCATAATCCCATATCTGACCCGCCATACTAACAAACTCCTCCACTGCCACCGCACTATCAATGGTCGGGCCCCAATCTGATACATCCTGCCTCCGCCGTGCATATAAGCAAGCCCCCTGAGGTATGCCCTACTGTCGACCAAACTGTCTCAAAACTCTGGTCACCACAAACCTCTCAATAACAAATGGGGTCCTCCTAATCAAGTATCTCATCATAAAAACGTAAGGCATCTCCAGCCCGTCCTCCGCCCACACCTCACACCCTGTATACGGTTGCCATGTGACCGTATCGATGTCATCCAACACTCTCCTCCAATGCTCTAGTTTGCCCAGCTTCCGCTGGACAACTAGACCCCTGTATCCATACGCATATGCACATCCCACGAGCCTATCTCTGTCTGCTAATGGCCTAGCAGCCGGAATGTGCTCCTAGCACCATACCTATAACAGTGTCACGCCAGCTGATAAACTGTCGTAACCTAGGTATACCACCTCATGCAGGCCCCTGTACAGATGGGCTAGCATAGCCGATCCCCATGAAAACCTACGGCCCTATGTAACCATCTCCTCTAAAACCAGCCCCCATCCCATAGAGAATCCCTTTGACCTACGATCAGGACAAAGGAATCCACCAATAAACCCTACCAGTACTGATGGAAGTGGTGCATAATCCAGGTCTAAGAACTCCTGCCATGGGATCTCATATCCACAAACTGTCTCATCATGAAAAATGCAGCGAAGTGCCTCTGTACCACCCTCCTCTGACTGCTCATATGGTAGCAGTGCACCTACTACTGGTATGCGCAGGATCCTGTAGCAGTCCTTTGGTGTGACTGTCATCTCACCTGTGGCAAAATGAAAGGTGTTTGTGTCGCTGTGCCACCTCTCTGCAAGTGTTGTAAGTAGCCCTTGGTTCATAGTGAACTGAGGCATATCCAATAGGGACGTCAACCCACATCTCTCAATGATATCAAGGTCGGCCTGCGTCAACCACGGTATCAATGTCCATGGCCTCGGAAATCGCTCTCGCGACTGAACCACGCCTAATCGCTCCTGTCAACAAAAAAAAAAAATCCAATATCAGTTTTCACATCAAAACAAAGATATCAATATCAAACTCACATCAACAACATGAAACAATTTGCTCATCTACATCAAGTTCAAAATCCTATCATTTCATATCAACTTGTAAAACAACTCAAATTATCAAAAACCATATCAAAACTTGTAACACAACTCAAGTCTCCAAATCACATAAACTTGTAAAACAACTCAAGTTTCCCACCCATATCAGCTTGTAAAACAACTCAAGTTTCCAACCCATATCAGCTTGTAACACAAATCAGGCTTCACACATTGAACTTGATACCGAATGCAAAAACAAATCATATTTTGATCAACACAACACATTGATATCTATACATAACTTGACATATCACAAATCAAAACAAGTTATATCGACTCTCATATTGGACAAATCCATAAAAATCATAACAGCATGACACAACAAATTCACAAATCAACTCATCTCGCAAAATTTTTTCGGATGTGCTAAAACAGGTTCTCACTGCGCTAAAATCCACCCACACGCTAGGCTGTTTTTCCTACGCGCTAATCTATTTACCCCATGCGCTAGACCGACTCTATGCACTAATATTTTCCCCCCATGCATCACCTACCCTACCCTATGCGCTAAAACCTATTTATGCGCTAATCTATACCTCGCTGACGCTACCTGTTCGACCCTATGCACTAGGTCTACCCTACGCACTAAAACCCCTTACCCATGCGAACCCCTGCGACCCCCATGCGCTAGGTCTACCCTACACGCTACCCTGCTGACCTAACATGCTACCCTATGTTCGGCATGCGCTATTTTAACTCCCTGCGCTACCCTAGACTTTCTATGTGCTACCCTATTTTGTTTTGGACTCAGCCCTAAAAATCAGCTTCATGCGCTACCTAAATTTTCGTATGCGCTACTTTGCGACTTTGATGCGCTAAAATGCTAAAACTGAATTTTAAAAATCACAAAATGACCAAAAATGACCAAATCAAAAATAAAAAAAGGGTCAAAAGTGTTGACTTACTGGTGGTCCATATGCGGCAAGTCTCTGATACCTCCGAACGCGCTCATAACGATGCCTGGAATACGGAATAGGCATTTTGACTTCAGACCAAATTCTCTTTCTCCAAAGTCAACAATGCACAAATGAATCAAATTAAAACACTTTTCCCCTTTTATAGGAGGAAAATGAAATTAGGGTTAGGAACCGGGCATGTAATGTGGTTGCGGTCTCCCTTATACCCTAAAATTTGTAAATTATCGAGAGATGAATCAATTCAAACATTTCACATAGACAAAATCATACACACCAAACACAAATCACCAAATCAAATCAAAATTTTCAAAATATTGATTCATCTCCCGAGGGGGCATCACGAATCAAATCAAATCTGGGGCACGACTTGCAAATCATAAGAGCAACACAAAAATTGCATTTGATCATAAATCATGATAACACATCATTTTCTTTGAAATAACATGTGCACACACGTCACTTCAAAGAGGGGCAAAATGTAGACGTATAAAAATGAATATATTCCTAAATGAATATTTTATGTTCATTTCTCTATTTAATTAAATCCAATTTAATTAAATTACCCACATTCCTCTATTTAATTAAGTAAATTACTCAATTTATTTAAATTAAATTCACTATACCCATTTAATGAATAAATCATTTTATTCAATTAAATCCCCCCTATCCACTTTTAATTAAATTCAAATTTAATTAAATAGTTATCCTAAATTAAATAAATCTAATTTATTTAATTGCAACCAAATTGAATGAAATTCATTAAATTCAATTAAATCCTATTATCCCTCCATCCACTTGCATTCTCCTACATTTCCCACTTGCTTCCTAAACCCCTTCCTAATTTCTTCTAAACTCTTCTAAATGTTTCTAATTAGCCTAACCCATCTTCTAAACTTTGTCACATCCCTAAGCAAGGGGAGGTCACTTCTCAAAACCTTAAAGTCTTTGATAACCATTAAAGGCTTCAAATCTTCAACCACTTAATATCCCCAAAGTCTCCCAAACCATTAATGGTTAATTCAACCCTCTTACATGGTTAGAGACTTTTTGCCTAACTTAACCTTCATCCAACCCAAGGGTCTCATCAAGCCTTTAATGCTTTGACCATGATTATCTCTTAATCATTTGCACAAGAGTTTATCCTTGGATTAACTCTTAATCCAATTGGTAAGCCTAACTTAAGCTTAACCCTTATCTCTAGATAACCATAAGGTCTTCTCAAGCATTTAATGCCTCCAACCCCTTCTCTCAACCCAACCCTATGTTGACACTTGTCACCATTTCATTGGTGCAAATTGCAAACATGGATCCCCAACTTTCAAACTCAACCCTTGATCAACTCTTTCAATCCTAACCATCCATTGCCCTGTTTTTGCTATAAATAGAGCTCTCATTCCTCCATTTTGAGAGATCAATCCAAGTTTGTAGTATCATACTTATGCTCAAATACATTCAAATTTTCATACCATTTTTATGCTCATCATTTTAGCCTCTCTTTAACTAGGAATTAGTCTAAATATGCATGTTTAGAATACTTTCTATTATCATTAGCTTAAATCATTGAACTAATATAGTATGCTAGGATAGTTTGTTTGCTAACCTTGTCATCTTATAGTTAGTTTATTTGCATTTCTAGAATCATGCATAGTTTAGGATGCATCTCATATTAAATCAACAAAAAGCATCCCTCGTTCTTGCATTTGCCATCCCTAAACCATTTTGCTCAGTGATCTGAGAGCAAAAACATTGGTTTGAGGGACCGTGTAAGATAGAGAACCATGGGACCAACCTTGGGAAGCTGAGTGATACTTCATTACTCCATAGCTTGCACCAAGAAGTCCTGTGGGTGTGTGAGCAAGGCTCCATAGAGCTCCATTTTTCGCATTTTGAGTTCTATCGACCCGCTTTTCCCGCATACACTAACTATAATCAAAATTTATAATATTAAATTTCAATTATTAACCAACAAAAAAAATTACAAACTATAAATCAAGTTTATATTATTAAATTTTAATTATTAATCAAAATCAAAGTTCATATTATTAAATTTTAATTATTAATCGAATAAAATCACATTACAAAAATTAAAATTAGAAAGAAAAAAAACAAGGTTCCTTTTGCATCTTGTAGCAGTTAGAGGAATTAAGGGGGTAGTGGGCCATGCAAAGATTTTTAAACAAAAACAACTGCTTAAAAAAAAAAATTCATTAAAAATGTCATTAATAGTACCCACTATTAATAACCCATCACTATGTATATATAATTAATCTACTATTTAATTCATCATGTTTAAATACAACGGTTAACTTAATCCCAAAGGTAATTTAACAGAAGAGAATAAAACATGCCGAGAGTTATGAAAACATGGAGTAAATTATTCTGGGAGGAGAATAAACTGAGGATTAAAAATTATTTAGATAAATGAAATGCACAGAGAAATAATTTATCCCGAGAGATAAATAAATTCATAAGAGCACAAGAGACTATAGTAAATTATTCTGGGAGGTGAATAAACACAGGAAAACAATTTATTCTAAGAAACCTAGATTGGACGAAGAACTTGTTATAGGAATCGACTTCAATCTCTCAGCTAATCTTTTTCAATGATTCCTTGTGGCTTGATAGAATCTCCTCCAACAGGCTTTGAAAATCCTATCTTCTACCTTACAAAGTGTTCACAAAATTCTACTACTACTAACATGAAGAATTCAAGAGTACTTTTCATCAAAAAACCATGAACCACTATTTCGAAAACTGAAATCCATTATATAGAAAGGGAGTCACTTTCCCAACTACTAAAGGAATTAATTGATTAGAGATTCTTTTTCCAAAATAAACTCCATGCAAAATTAATTATTGACAAAGTGGGGGTTATATGCATATTAAATTTGAATTTGAAATTATTTCATGCAAGATATATTCCTTACAACTTGTCATAGTGGCGGTTACATTTGACCATGCATTTAAAATTTGAATTCGAAATTTGCTTCTAGAATCTTCTAATTTTCTCCTACGAAATGTTCTTGATTAATATGTTAAATAAATAAATAATTTTTAAATTTATTTCCTTATGAGTGAGTCACCACTTATTAATTCTTCTTTTAAAATAATTCCACCCTTATTCAATTTCCATCAAGAAATATAAATTTCCAAATTGATTTATGACTTCAAGAGTGTATCACCATTATTTAATTATTATTTTTATTTAAAATAGCTTCAACTCCATTCTATTTATCATTTACTAACATTAATCATGAAATTCAAAACAATAATAATAAGCAGTAGTTATAACAATAATAATAACAACAATAATAATAATAACAATAATAATAATAATAATAATAATAATAATAATAATAATAATAATAATAATAATAATAACAAGAAGTCATATCAAGGTCCAAAAAGAGGGTTATGACATGAAGGACTCAAAGAAAATTCACTCAATCAAAATACACAATATCAACATTACCGGTGTTAGTACTTGGGTATACACAATATGAGCAATAGATAGTTTAAAAGTATACGCCATATGAGTTACAAGTAATGAACAAATTGGATCACATTTTAAGACATATACACAATGAACAAGTTTGATCACATTTTAATAGCAAATAACTAAGTTTCAAGTTGTGTCAAGTTTCATATATATCAATGAACAAATTGGATCGAATATCAAGTTTTATATATATCAAAATGAACAATAATCGTGTACATATCAAAAATGGCATAGATGCCAAATCAATAATAGTTACAAAAATGTGGCATGTGCCATGTCTATCAAAGTCGATATATACATATACAAATGTCGAATATATAAAAAAATTGGTCCTTCAATGACCACAACTATAACTATATGTCTCTATCGGTATCTAAGACTGTGGCGAATCATCAAAATCGAGCCTCTTCGAAGCAGTATGTGGCTCTGCACGTGGCTACACAAGGACAATTCAAATGTCGAATCAGATATATTTTCTCAATATAACATCAAAATAACTAAATACTGAACTCTAAATTGTTTGAAGTTGAAATGTTGATTACCTCATCTCTGTCTTCTGTAATTGGGTGAGGTTGAGGATCCGTGGGATGTCCTAAAGGAGGCTGTAACTGGTAAACCAACATTAATACATGTTAATAACATATATGTCAAATAACACATAATAACTAAAAATGAATAGACTAAAAAACTAAAGCATACCGGAGCCTTAGATGGATGTGTTGTGGTCGTAGGAGGCAAAGTCACAGATGAATCAGTTACGACCATTTCCTATATCCATGGTAAGTGATCCAAAAGGAGTTAACTAGAGGGTTTCAACTCCGTTGTGCACTTAGTGAAAAGGAGTTGATCTAAGATAGACATACCTTTTCCCTTGGTCGTGTTGGATCCCATAATATATGTGTAGGACTTCTACTGAAATGGAATGGTAGAATAATAGTAGGAAGTTTGGAAGGGGCCTGTAATAGGTTAAAGACAATCATACAAGTTAATAACCCAAAGTTGTTGACAAACTAGATAAAACAAATATTTTAACATATGTAGAATAAATGCACACCGAAGCCTCGTATAGTTCTCCTGTAGCCTTAGGAGGCCTAGTCGAATCTGATGCAGCTATCACCATTTCCTGTATGAAAAATGATAACATATGATATAGACATAAAAGGATTTAGTTATTTCGAACAAGCAAGAATACAATCCAAAGTGAATATGAAGACATCACCTCTTCCCTTTGTTGAACCTCATTGACATCAGGTGCATTCATTAATTCAGTAAACCCCATATGTTTCTATATATAGAACAAATAAATTAAGTGCATTTATTAATATCTACATATACATGTTTAATCATAATACATTTCAACAAATGAATTTAAATTGTATTGGATTACCTTCTGTCGTTTGGGTGTCCAAGAGGATATCTTTTTCTGCGTTGGAGTGCTAGAGGATGGCCCTCTCACATGAGATTTCCTCAAGGCAGGTGGGGTAAACTAATGGAAAACAATTAATATAAGGGAAAAGAGCATGTATTTAATATATCACTTAAGTCAAAAATATATAAATCTAAATGGTACTGCATAGATATCTTGGCCAAAGTCAATGGCCAAAAGCGTGATATCATCAAGTTGGGACATCTCAACCACTGATAAGCCCTATAAAATACCAAGTAATGATACATATAATTAACAAAATAAATTTTGAAACCAATGTATTATTATATTTTTAACAAATTTGCAAATCTTTACCTCTAGTGGCGAAACTACTCGTGACCGTCGAGTCGACTGAAAATTATGTGGTGTACTCCCACCACCTATTGCACCCTGCAATGCATTTTATTTATATGTCACTTTAAATTTTTCTAAAAATAAAAATTCACTTTTTTTATAAGATTTAGTCACTTAATTGATAACATGTCATAAACAGAATTAAACACACATGTGTCTGATAGAGAGGGTACAACATATTGATCAGTTCGTCAGTGAGGGCCACATCCTCTGTAGTGGAAGCATGGTAGCTACTCCCACAACATAAACATGAATGAGATGTCAAACCATCCTCGTCTGCATCAGTGTCTACACTAGAACATACACCCTTGCAGGTGGAGCACATATGTTGAATGGGCTAGCTTGTGCCAAATGATGCATGAGGTGCTGCTGATGAAGGAGGTGTCGCTGAGGAAGGAGGTGTCGCTGATGAAGGAGGTGTCGCAGGTGCTGGTACATCCTTTGCTCCGACCAACTATGTGCCATGTTGAACAATGACATCAGTCAATGATGTAGCTGCCTGAAGAGTCTGTAATTCCATAGACTCCTTCAAGGATATAGGGACAGTGACATGAACCATGGGTTTAGGAGTTGTACGCCTCCTATGATGTGGCTCTACTACCCTATGGGCCCTAGGTCTATCCTGCGCAGAGCCTCTCCCTCTACCCTGAAACTGTCGGATGTCAAAGTAATTCGGCTTCTCGTCGAGGATAAATTCACAATACAACTTTCTCAAAAAATATAGAGACACCTCCCAATTATTACAAGGTGGTTGGTCAAAGACCATATACCACCTATCCCAAAAATCTTCTTTCAGCCTAGCATGAACACACCAATGTATAGGAAACTGAGTCGTATTTAGTTCTAGGTTGTTACTGGTAATAAGATCAGTGAAAAGAGCACATATGTCAGCTTTACCTATGCCCTTTTTCTTCACTTGATCATATGACAACCCATCCGCATAAAATGTTCGACATCTATCCCTCCATGAGCCCCATTTTGTAACCTCCCTAGATACCTCATTTGCACTATTAGCCATTGTTTCTAGTGTTCTGGCGAGGGTTGAGTGGTGCTCAAGGCTAGAGGACCTCAACCTATTCACCAATATAGAAATTTGGGCACTATTTTGTGTAAGGTGATTGATAAGATCCTCTTGTGTGGCATCTACATGATCTAATGGAGGACGTGGAGGGTTTCGGGGTGGTGGTGGTTGTTGAGGAGCAACATTTTGAGGATTTTGAGGGTTTTCTTGTTGCTCTTGTGCAGGAGGAGATCTTTGTTGTCTATTTCATTTTGGGGGATTTCTTGAAGAATCTGACATCAAATTAATAAAAACAAAACTTAAATCAATTAAAAAACCCTACTTTAATTTAAATGCAAACAAAAATAATCAAACCAATCAAATCTTGCCTCTTCGATGGGGTGCCATTGTTGAAAATTGCTCTCAATGTTGGGAAAATCCAAGATAGTTGCAAACTCGTGCGGGTTCTATGTTTTATTTGCTTTTCCTTGCTGCTGTTCCACGAGTTTTGGCGTTGAAAATGGACAAAACCCGTGGCCTACACCCAAAAATAATTTTTCTCAAAACCCGTACGGGTTTTGAGAAACTTTTAATTTTTTATTAAAAAATAAAATGTTCCTCAAAACCCATTGAGAAACTTTTAATTTTTTATTAAAAAATAAAATGTTCCTCAAAACCTGTTGAGAAACTTTTAATTTTTTATTAAAAAATAAAATGTTCCTCAAAACCCGTACGGGTTTTGAGGAACTTTTGTTTTTTTAAATTGTTTTTCTCTAGGCTTGGTGTTACCAAGCCTAGCACATTTTTGAATTTTTAGAACCCGCACGGGTTATGAAAAATTTGGTTTTTTTGGCATGTGGCCACTTTTCTATTCACCATCTTGGTGCACTTATCTTGGAATCATTTGCTAGTGCCCAAGATTAATATTTTTTTTGGTCTCTTCATGCAAAATAAAGTGCTTTCAATTGATAATTTGTGCAAGCGTGGGTTGTCGATCCCCAATAGATGTTTCTTGTGTAAAGAAAATACTAAGGATGTCTCCCATATGCTAATTCACTGTAGTTTTTCCTTGGATATATGGTCATATATTTTCAATCTTTGGGGGGTTTTGTGGTGCTTCCCCTTTAGCATTTTATATTGTTGGCTTCAATGGAGATACCCTTTTGTAAACCCATCCCTCACTGTGTTGTGGAACTTCATGCTTCCCCATATTGCTTGGGGTATCCGGAATGAAAGGAATAATCATATCTTTAGGCACAAAGAATCTTTAGCCTTCTCTATGGCCCATCGAATTCAAAAACTCCATTAAGGAAAATTTTGTTTCCTTCTAACCATCTTGCCAGCTTGATCCTTTTATTCCTACCTTGGTGTCAGATTGGGAGATAATTAATAGGTGGCACATCAATTAGGATATTTCTAAACCAATCGTTAAGCTTAAGTTTACTTTACTTTTTTTTTTTTTTTTTTTGATCGATAAAAGGCCGTAGCCAACATTTTATTATTATTAATTTTTTTTAAATATTACATCTCAAGCTTAAGTTTACTTTTACTTTTACTTTTATAAATATAAAATAACATGTTTGGTTCAAATTACAATAGAAAAATGCATACAACAAATGAATCAACAATTAATGCTTGTATTTAATTGAAGGAAACATTTGTAACATTTTCAAATCTGAATATTTTGTTGTTGAAAATCCCCTTTTCTTGTATGGAATGAGTTTGGAAAGTTTTTTTTACTTGTTTATCTTTTTTGTCCATATACAGTGAAACAAGAAGCTAGTGGACTTATAGAAAAAGTGCATGGTTGGAGTTATGTTGAAAGTAATAGTGTAGAAAACCAAAAAAAATTGTTAGAAAAATTATTTATAAGTAAGAAAATATAAGCTTGGTAACAAGAGAAAATTGCATAGTACATAGTATGAATATAATAATAAAAAAATATTAAAGTATATGTACAAAAGGTTGCATTGAAAATTGTGTGCTGGGACTTATTATAATGAAAGTAATTGTTCTTGTGACTCGTTTTTATAGATAATTGCATAACTTGATTGTTTTTCAGAGTCCCTTGATTGATTTAACTCTAGATAATTGTAAAAGTTAATTATTCCATTTCTGTATTACCAATATTAATTGTTACTTTTTTTAGCATGTGTCCTTGGGATTCACATATAGTAATTGTCCATGTCATGGATAGTGGTATTTGTCTATAATTACCTAGACATATGGGTGTTATAGGTATACTTTTTGGGTCATCTTGGTTCCATAGTAGGCTATTATAATTATCAAATCGTACCACTATGCACAAAGGTAAATCGGGTGGTTTAAAGCCAATTTTTTACATAATATCTAATACCTCTCCAAGAGACCCAATTACAAGTTTAAAATGAAGAGTACAATTTAATTAATGTAACACTTAAAATATGATGCAATAAATTTCACTTTCTGTGTATAGAATACCAATTTTGTAAGTTTACTTTTACTTTGTGGATTATATAAATAATTTTATACATAGAAAGATGGATGAAAATGTGTGGAAGTTTTAATATCTCTACTTAAATTCAAATTCGATTATGAAAAATCAAATTGGATGAACCCCTAATATTATAGTTATAATTTAGTTCAAACTATTGAAATAATATCTATTTGGTATTGCATCCAAAATGAAAACACCTAGCTAAACCATCTAGTTTTACTTTTCAATATCAATGCCTTATATCTCAAATTTTCCCTATTGATTCAATTAGTTTCTCTCAGAATCTCATCTATTCAACCAATTAGCTTGAACACAATTAATTTACTTAATATTCACAAATAATTTTTTTTTCATATTAAATATTAAAATATAATTAGTAATTTGAAAACATGTCTAATATACTAATAATTTTTTAAATTTTTCTAACAAAAAAATAAAACAACATCAAGATAAAAATAAAACATATTTCAATCTATTAATAAATTTCTTCCCATTTTATAAAAATATAGAAAATTATAATAAAAATATTTTCATCTAAATATATACAAAATAGAAAAATTTATAACAAATGCATGCAACAACCTTCCTTAAAATTCCTATTTTGGAATGTAAGAAAATAACAAAAGTTCACATCTAATTGAACTTCTCACATCATTAGGGAAATTTATTTTGATATTCACATTAATAAAATTTGAACTTTAACATAAAATGATATTGTACATACTATTCAATTCAGATGGTGAAAAAGTGAAGTTGAGAACTTAAATTGGACTATTTCTCAGATAGCATATTAAGTTATTTTTTTTATATTTCATGATTCTTTCCTAATATTGTTTATATTTGGTACAATACAAGAGCTTTTAAAACATTGTCAAAATGTTCCACATACAACAATATAAAGAAAGAAAAACATGTCACAACTTTACAAAAAAAATGAAGCAAATTTCATATAGACAAGAATGTTCTCAATATAGTGGTCCTTCTCTCTAGTACATGTCTATTGACTTGGAAAGAAAGTTTTTATATAAACTATAGTTTGTATAACTATAGCTAACACAATTGATGAAAACACACGAAAGAAACGTTTTTGAAAACAATTGCTAACACAATCGAATCCAGAAACTCTTCAATAAATTCTATAGATTGTGGAAATCTGATATCTTTTATAATTTGTATGTCAAATAAGTATTCCAACTGACCAAGAGTGTGTAAATGTTGAGAGAATAAATATAGATTAGAGTTTACATTATTTTATCTTAATTAATAACTTAAGATAGATATCACAACAAACAGACTCATGCAAAAGAAATCAATTCTGTGAACAAATTAATTAAGATTTAAGGAGGCCCACCAAATTGAAGTATGTCTACTGCGATTCTCTTAAAGATAGTATATTGTGTCTCAGGCTCCACGTATGTTTTATTTTATATGAGTATAAATCAGAAGAAGCATCGTTTCAAATGTTTTGTGAATAACTAAAATTGGAGCTGTTGACGTAGTCTCATTGATGCTTCCACGTTTTGGACCATGAATCTAAGGAGTGTGGGGGGAGTGAGACCTTGACCTTGCCAAGCAAAATGCATTTGGAATGGAAATACTTCAAACAAGGGACGTGGTGAGTGTCCTGTAATCAAGAAAACACACCAACTCTCAAATACTGTATACTGGATATTTCTCTTCAATCACTTCCAACTGTTCCCTCGTAATATTTTATTTACATTTGTTAACATGATTGGCTATATATATATATACACATTGACGATGGTCTACAAGAAAATCTATAAATGCATATACCGAATGTAGATTTTGCATTAAAAGCAAATCAACTATCGGATTCTAGCTATCAAATATGTAGAGATCGGATTGACCTGGAGAGAAGATTTGATTTGATCATCTAGTCCAATTGTGATTCGATTCGATTCAATTTGATCTCCCATCACCCATGTGTAAGAACATTTCTTTTTTGTTTTTTATTTTTATTTTATTTTTATGAAATTTGAGATTGTGAAGTCAAGTTGTCCTCCATATTGGATGTATGAATATCTTGAAAAGATATGGTTTGAATATTTTGCATTCGTAGTAACGTGAGACAACTTTCTGGGTGAAAAAGCTATTGCAAAATATAGTTTGCCGAAACAACAAACAAGAACCGAAAAATTTATTTGGAGAAACCAGTTACCGGTATGAGACAAGTTTGGACCTGAAAACTCATGCTATATAGTCTATCGGTTAATTAAGGATGCTTTGATTTGTCTTGATTTTTCTTTGTCGATATGCGTCCATGTTTATGGGTTTCCTTCAAGAAAAGAATTAAATTTTTTCTACGAGTTAAAATAAATTTTGGAAATGTCAAATCGATTAACAAGAATAGTTTATGCAACTAACAAATTGAGTTGTATTAATGTTAGGCATTAATGTTATGAAGACTCGCTAATTAGAATTGTTTTACTTGAGTTCATTATCTTAATTTGTGGGTATGTATCTGTTCCTGAGATATGCACTAGTCTGCAAATATTGCTTAGAATGTGTTTTAAAAATATGCTATAATATATTCTTTCTTTCTTCAGGAAATGCACAAGGTAGATTTCAGTATGCACACTTGGTATCCCCTCATACCTTTGAGTGATCTGCAAATTTTATTTTCTCAGTAAACCTCAAAGTCAATGGGATTAGGAATGAATACATAGTTAATTATATAGTCCCCATATGACTGATAAATTTTTACCATTTGTAAACCTCCACATTATAGTAGTTTTATGAGTACACCGAGTATACAGATCCAAAATAGGAATACCCTCCTCAGTTAGGTAGAGCTCGAATTGAAGAAGGCTACATATAGCCTTGTTGTGTTGTGTTTTCTTGTCTTCAGCTTGTTGACAGTGCAAATTGAATGCTATAGGTTCACAGTCCCATAACCTAGTAGTTTTATTTTTCCTTAGGGCAAGAGGTAGCAAGAAAAATTGTCAACAAAAATAGCAACTTTGTTGGGGAAGTGCTTAGAGTTTCTGGTGAAAATTTATTGAGTTATTATATAGTTGAGATTGCCCCATTCGAGCCACAACCAACAAAAATGGAGACTATGTTGGGGACTCAATGTTAAAAGTCCTGTGGATAAAGAGTCAAGAAATGTTTAGAATCTAAAATTTTCAGCCTGGAGAAAGTTTTATTGCAACTAATTTGAAGAGGGATTGTGTGACTCTGATGGTGGAAAGAAACCCATAATGAATAAAAGCTTTAGATAACTCTCCATAGCTTAGAAGTTATTCCTCCACAAGGAGGTGGTGACTCTATATGAAAAATGACCCTGAGGTGTGAAAGAGATCTTCAATATTTCTAGTCAAGAGAGAAGATGAACGACTGGTGTCATTTATTTCTAGGTACTCCATTTTTTCATAAACAAACAAAGATCCCTGTTAGGTGAAAGAAAGAGATAGGTTAGGGAAAATATAGTAATGATTCCTACATACTTCTTGAGTGATTGTTGCATTCTTTGTATTGTATGAAGAAGTGTGTATATTTTTTAGATTTGTAGCTATCGGGGTGAAATCAATAGTGTAATCGAGTATGATTGCCTTTTCTTTTCATCTCACATAGAGGGGTGTCGAATAAATCATGCTAAGGACTTTGACAATGAAGGATATATCATTGAATGTGAATATGTTCTGAAGGATAATCATGATATGAGCTTGTCATGTGACTATAGGTTTTATCAATATGGATTTGCTTGTAGGAACCATTATGATAAATATAGTATTGACTGTGACATGATCAAAACTATAATGAAAAATATCAATGATTAGATTATTCTCATTGACATTCTCGGATGGATTAGATTATTATGTGATGAAAATAAAGTATATGGCAAAGGAAAAATTTGGGTTTGCCTTTTTGGTGGCCAGGGGCCCCCAAATAAAGAGTTGGTTTGATTTTCATTTGATTGAATAAGTTTCCCAATGGATGGGGCACTTGGCCTGCCTCAATCAGAGATCTAGATCATTGCCATGCCCACAAAGGGCATACATCCCCAACTAGAGTCGTTGTTAGGACTGGTAAATTTTTTCTTCCACTGTTTGTTCTTCTAGGACTAGTTTCTCAATGTAAAGTTTTAAAATAATTTGGGTTGTGTTTAATATTTAAACACCTAGGATCAATTTAGTTTTTATTTTGTTGTTGACTCTTTTAGTCGGTTCTATCTTTGAAAAGGTTTGTTTATATGGGTTTGTATCCATATGATGATTGGCCCCCTTCATGTATCCCATAGAATGCTCTTACTGACTGGCCAAGTTAATTATTAGTTCTAATGCAAATGTTACTTGACCCCTCGGCCCCTTATTAAGTTTCATTTTTCCATGTGGTCAAATCTTTGCCTTATAAAGTACACCTGTTCCCCCGCGACATGCCTTTATTTGCTCAACCTTGCTATACGGGTATGCGGGGGTATATAAGCGAAAGACACATTGACCCCGTGCTCCCACAAAGTGACAATGTGCTACTTTGTGAAGCATGTATGTTTGTTGGAAATAATGGAATGAGAGGGACCTAAAGAGGTGTGACCCTGCATTACCATAGAAGGTTATACAGATAAAATGGCTCAATGCGGGCACACGAGGTCGATGAAGAATGACGTATGGTGGGATTTACTGTTGACGTGGTGTGTGTGAACGAATCAAAAGGGGGTTTGAATATAGCCTCCTTGCCTTATTTAAGGAGATGAATGAGTTGTCCATTTGCTCTATGGTATCATGTTGGACAAGGAAGTGTTGATAAGGATAGTCAAGATCCATGGATTTTCTAAAGAATATGGAGATAATAGATAAGACATGAAAGAAAAAGCATGCAAAGAGCACCAGTATTGTGAAAAGTGAGATTTCAAATATTATTAGCTCTGGTGAATCACCTGCAGAAGATTATCTCTAGATAGGACATCTAGAAGACTTCATATGTGATAAGCCCAAGGGATTGAGAATGGTGGCATGAAAATTTGCATGAGTACAGTTGATGCATTATCATCAAGAAAACTGAACTGGTAGTTGAGTGATTGATAAAGATAGGCTTTATTCCTTTGAAAAGACATAAAGCAAAAAAGACTACTTGCGTGTGTGGTGTTGTCAGGTTGTTCTATTTTTAGAGTCCTTGATTTTTTCTTAAGTTGACAACCAGTTTATTAGCCAAGCATTACTATAAGAGCAACCTTTTGTGTTTGTTCGAGAGCAATTTCAAAAATGAAGAAATCATATGCAGAGGACTATGTGTTTACAAGATGCAAATTCTATGATACTAGGTGCATAATACTTCAATAAACTACTTTGTAGCTAAAGGGATATTGAAAGATAGTCTCAGTTGCAAAAGGCCTTTCAATAGTTGTTTGTCTTCATCCCTTCATTAGAAAACCACTAGGAGGAAGAGGGAACAAGAAGGAGAGTAGGGAAGACAAGGGAAAGTTGGTAGATTCTCTTTTCTGATCCCCACATTTTCCTTTGAGCTCCTCTTTCCACTTTAATAGCTTCTTTTCTAGTTTTGTGAGTTCCTCATGTATTTTAGAGGATGTCGTCCTTTTGGCATTATGGAGCTCCTCTTCTAGTTTGTTGAGCCCTTCTGCTATCTAGTATTATGCAAGTCTTCCACCCTTAGAGTTAGCAGCAACGCGATGGTGGCATGACTTAAAGTAGTTAGACTTCAACAGTGTTCTTTTCTCCACCCAGGTAGTTTCCAGCACACAGTCCAATTTTATCTTATTTTGAGTAAGTGGTGGGTTTCTCCTTTTTTGTGTATGATCTAAAATGTGTCGAAAGAAGAAGGAACCAATTATAAACAACATGAAGCTTGTCACATTCTTTGCTATTATAAAATGAATACAAGGGTTGTGATTAAAGGAGGCGAAAATTTTTGTATTCTGGGCGGTTAGAAGCAGGGCTATGTCTATCTAGGGTTTAGTAATCTCACAAAGAAGGAGAATATTTCTTCTATTATGTAAATTTGAAGAATTAGTAATGGATAGAATGTTTAAATGTTGTAGAGATTGTCTCCCTTTGTATTTTTAAAACTCATACAAATCATAATATTAAGGATGCTTTGATTTGTCTTGATTTTTCTTTATCAACGTGTGACTATGTTTATACGTTTCCTTCAAGGAAGGAATTAAATTATGTTATCATGTTACAATGAATTCTAGAAATGTCAAATGGATTAACAAGAATAGTTTACACAGCTAACAAATTGAGTTGTATTAATGTTAGGCATTAATGCCATGAAGACTCACTAATTAGAATTGTTTTACAATATGGGTTCATTCTCTTAATTTGTGGGCATGACTTTGTTCTCTGGAATATGCATTGGCCTGTAAATATTGCTTAGAATGTGTTTCAAAAACATGTTATAATATTCTCTTTCTTTCCCTTTCTTTCTTTCTTTGGGAAATGTACAAGGTAGATTTCAGTATGCGCACTTGGTATCCCTTCATACCCTTTGAGTGATGCAAATTTTATTTTCTTCGTAAACCTCAAAGTCAGTGGGATTAGGAATGAATACATAGTTAATTATAGTCCCCATATGACTGAGAAATATCTATCATTTTTAAACCTGCACATTATAGTAGTTTTATGAGTATACCGAGTATACAGATCCAAAATAGGAATACCCTCCTGAGTTAGGTAGAGCTCGAAGTAAAAAAGGCTAGGTATAGCCTTGTTGTGTTGTGTTTTCTTGTCTTTATCCCATTGATAGTGAAAATTAAATACTATAGGTTCATAGTTCCATAACCTAGTAGTTTTATTTTTCCTTAGGGCAGGAGGTAGCAATAAAAATTGTCAATGGGTGTTTCTTATTAAGTTGGTGCTTAGTTGTGGTTATTGGTGTCTCTAGTGGGTTGATGCCTACAAATCATTTAAGAGAGGATTGGAGTTTCTTGTGGGTTTGTGCCTCAAAATATTGTAAATATAACTTTGTATATATGCAATATTTTGCCTTGGTTTTCTCTCAAAAGGATTTCCACTTAAATCTTGCATTCTTCTCATGTTGCATAATTGTTTTTGATAAAGATAAATAGGTTTTACATGGACCCGAAACCAAAAGTTTTACATAAACCGACCTTCAGCCAAACAAACATAAACCAACATCAAAACAGGGGATCACCCCTGAACAACCACGAAAGCAAAAGAGATGCAGACAAACAAGACAAACCAAAAGAAAAACCCTCAATTAAGAGAGTGCACCAGATCCTTGTTCTTCTGGATGGAAATCTTGTTGATTTCCTCTAGCTCCTCCATAATGAATCTAGAGGTACCCTTATTGTTGCTCCTATTTCTGGTTCTGGAACTAAGACCAGTAGTTTTGTTGTCTCCAGTAGCCATATCTTCCCCTCCAAGATCTTTCACTAGTTCACTGTGGTAGGATCTGTAATCAGCAACCATGGCATTGATCTTTTCAAGCCCCTTTATACTATTGTTCATGGCTTCTTTGCTTATGTCAACCAGGTTCTTGAGGTTTTTCTTTATCTCTGCCATAGACTGTTCCACCTTTTCAATTCTATGTTCATGATTGCATTTCATCACCTTGACATCCTGGGAGAGATTTTGGGTCATAATCATGAGTTTCTCGGATTTGTTGGACTCAGGGGAAGCAGTGAATATATCAATAATCTCTTTAACCCCCACTTTGAGGTTATCGATTTCTCGCTCCACCCACTTCCAACAGCTCTCCTGGCTTCTGGTAGCTTTCATAACCAGGTTCATCAGATTACCAGTCCTCTGTATTCCATTGTTCTATTCTTTGGCCATGGTCCCCTGTTTTTCTTTCAGGATGTTGGTGGGGATGTCCAATTTTATTTCCTGATCTGAATTCTTCTGACCATAGTCCTTAGCCGCTAGCTTCTTCTTTTTAGAGAGGGGCTCGGTCTTAGAAATTAGTTTGCTAGTGGTTTTGTATTTGCTGGCCACCCATTTGGGAGGATTCTTACTACTAAAAATCCCAAGGGTGACCATCATCTCCCCTTCTTTTGTAGGTTTATAATCAGGCTCATCAAGAGGAATGGCACCCCCACTATCCTCCAATTCCATATCCGAGTTAGAAACATCTTGGATATTAGTCTGTTGGCCAGTCTCAGTTAGAGAGGGCACAACTTCAAGGGACTTAGCATACTCCATGATGAGAACAATAATCCCTTCATGGAGAACAGGGTTGTTTGGATTTTCCAAATATTTTTCTAGGCTATTTTCTAAAGAAGAGGCCAGATAGAAAGGAACAGAAATGATTTTACCATGCCTAAAATGATTCTTGTAGGATTTTGCCAAGATCAAGAGGCAATGGAAAGCACAAAAGAGACAATAGAATGACAAGAACAAACTGTATTCTCATCAATATGCAAAATGATCAACTGGATTCTTGCAATACAATGAATATAGGCCTGCTTATATAGGCAAGGCCATATGGATGTATGAGCACACAATTATGACATGTGGCTCAATAAGAAACAAGGGTAGGTAAGAAATACTAAGGGTAGGTAGGAGAAATAATATAATATTCCACAAGAGGTGGATGACCCACCGAATGTGGAGTGTAACAACAAAATAAGACCACAAAAGGTGGAATTTCTCCTACAAGCTCTATCCCTATGTGCACACTTCCCTAAGTGTCTCAAATCCAAACTACGAAGAGATGCATTATCCTAATTTAACTTAAGTAAGTGTAATAATATCCAAAATGAATATTTGTTTACACCAACACCCCCCCTTAAGTGCAACTTAGGGGAATGAAGACTCAAGTCAACAATGCAACTAAGCAATGCAAGATGGGTCCCAGCTACTAGGCCATGTTAGGTACCCATGTACAAATGCAAATGCAATCTCCCATAAAGCAGGGAAAGAGAGAAAAACCCAATGGGAAAAAACCCTCCCCCAAAAGAGAGATGAAGAAAGCACACAATGCTCTCAATGATGAATGAGAAGAACAAACTATGTCCCCCCCATAAGAGAGAAGAAGAGACCATGAAGCCCCCCCTCAATGTCGAATCTCCTGCAAAGATGGTCCAATAATGATGACCAAAATACCTCCCCATAAGGAAGAAAGAGAGCCAATGCTGCACCAGTAATGTCAACGTGTGACAAAACCAGGTATCAAGTCGATGACGATGAATCACTCGCTGCAACAAAAAGAAGATCAGGCATGGAGAAAACCTGTTGTGAGCATCATCTGGATACTCAGAAATAGCAGAAATACTAGTACAATCCAAGTCTCACGAGAGCCATGCACAAATGTGTACAATCTAAGTCTCAACTGGATCCATGCACCAAGTCTCACAAGATATTCCTAATCTACGTGTACAAGAGGATAACATCAAATATGTCAACAATGACAAGATACAAAGAGGTGTGGCACTTTATGATAGTGCGAGTACAACATTGCTCATGCAAGAGCATACAACATGATAGTGCAAATATGGAAACATGAAGATGATGCCACCAAGAAGCCCTGTAGTATACTGCAGAAAAAGACGCCTCCGATTGGGATGTGGCCAAGAGATATAAAGGAGCAAATCAACCCCCCCCCTTGACTGCTGGTTGGAAGCACTGCAAGACAGGTGTGAAGTGACAAGAAAAAAAGTGTTCCCAATTTGACTTATTAAATGATGTTTGTGTTTTTAAAAGATTTTAAAAATCTAAATAAAAACAATTATTATGCCATGCAAAAAAAACTTTATTAAAAAATAAAGAAAAAACAAAAAAGGCGATAGGCATTTTTTTTTTTATTATATTAAAAAAAACTATTTAAAATGAATAAGAAAAAAAAGTTTTTTTTTTTTTTATTATTAAAAAAAAAAAATTTAAAAAAAATAAAAAAAAATTTACGAAAAAAAAACTACCCACAGGTAGCCTGCGGTACACGCAAGGACTACCTGTGGGTTGCAGGTTGTCTGTGGGACCCGCAGGTACTCTGCGGTACTGTAGGGCCTACGGGGCCGCAGGTTGCCTGCAGTCACCGCAGGTACACCAGCAGGCCGTAGGTTGCCTGCGATACCTGCAGGTACACCTGCGAGCCGCAGGGGGCCTGCGGGCCAATAAAGAGCCCCCCCCTAATTTTTTTTTCCTTTTTTTTTTCGGATTTAAAAAAAAACGAAAACCAAAAACAACACCCCCCCTAAAAAATAATTTTTTTTATTTTTTAATTTAATTTTCTGAAAATAAAAAACGAAAAAAAAAAAAAAAAATTTTCAGACCTGTGCCTGCAAGTCCATACGGCGGGTTAGGAGGGGAGATTTTTTCAACTTGGGGTAATGGAGGCCGATTTCGACGAATTGATAGTTGATCTTGGGGTTTTTGGGGCTTCTGAGCGCATTGGCGATAACGGATTTGACCAAAAATGCTCCAAAATTGCATATCACTGTCGGGACAAGTCACCACCCTCCACCTTCAAACAGCTCTAGATTTGGCCTCGGATGTCGGATTTGGACGAAATAAAAGGCGATTCTTACTTTCTCGAACCTCCTCAATCCAATGGTGACCTCAGATCTGACCCAACAAGCTCCAATAATAACCTGCAATAGAAAGCTCCAAAATGCAAACCCCAAAATTCTCTCAATTGGCGAACCAATGGCACTCTAATGGCTTTGATACCATGTAGGATTTTGCCAAGATCAAGAGGCAATGGAAAGCACAAAAGAGACAATAGAATGACAAGAACAAACTGTATTCTCATCAATATGCAAAATGATCAACTGGATTCTTGCAATACAATGAATATAGGCCTGCTTATATAGGCAAGGCCATATGGATGTATGAGCACACAATTATGACATGTGGCTCAATGAGAAACAAGGGCAGGTAAGAAATACTAAGGGTAGGTAGGAGAAATAATATAATATTCCAAAAGAGGTGGATGACCCACCAAATGTGGAGTGTAACAACAAAATAAGACCACAAAAGGTGGAATTTCTCCTACAAGCTCTATCCCTATGTGCACACTTCCCTAAGTGTCTCAAATCCAAACTACGAAGAGATGCATTATCCTAAGTTAACTTAAGTAAGTGTAATAATATCCAAAATGAATATTTATTTACACCAACAATTCTAAATGGTAAAATGATAGGAAAATATGCTGGCATATCTACCATCAAGTGTTAAATACCTCATGATGAAGTCGACCATGTCACCCCAGGGAGCCATAACATCTTTCATGTTGTAGACGTCATTAGCCATCTTGGTGACTCTATAGTGCTCCTTATCTTTGTCAAAGAAACTCGTCAAGTCCTCCTCCCTAGTTTTCCTATCCCTATAAAATCTTTTGTCAGTTGTTGCCAAACTAGTGACCATCGCCACCAAGGTTTCATCAATCTGATACTCGGCTCCATAAGCCCTTAGGCTCCCTTTATTCCACCCATTGACAAAGGCCTCCGTGAGCAGAGGAGAAGGGCCATGAAGTTGATCCAAGAAGGGGACGATTCCCCATCAATGACTTCCTGCCACACATCCTTGTTTTTCTTCCATTTCTCGCAAGTAGACGGTTCCTGCATGTTCTTGTCCCTACCCATTATACTTCTGCTCGCCGAATAGCAGAAAATGGGCCACACCAGAAAATGATACAAACAGTCGTAGGAAATGGGCCACACCAAAAAAGTCTCCAAACAGTAGCAAAAAATGGGTCACACAATAAGACAAAAAATCCAAGCACCGGGGAAGTTTCTAGATCTTCGGTTAAGGAAAACAAAAAATAGTCGTTTCTCCATCAACTATATCGAATCATGATAAAAGATCATTGATTAACGCAGGTGGGCGTAATCATCACGGGCCAACTCGCACAAGTTTTTGGGGAATGAATCCCTACTACTCCACCATTTGGTTGTCACGTATCCCACCGCCAAATTGGCTAGTAGATCTGGGTAAAAGCACAAAATTGTGTCACGTTTTAGGCTAACTTATTAGCACAAGTGAATTTAAGTAATTCTAACCAAAAATTAATTTTAGTCAAACATATGGTCTATATAGATTCATAATAGCTAACTTACATATGGGCCACAACTTTTCCAATTGGAAGTGTCTATTAAATATATATTTTATACTACTTTTGGTCTAATTACAAAAAAAAATAAAACTCAATGTTTCAACAACTCCTACTCTTATAAATAATATTTTTTTTGAAATATAAAAATACCCTTTTATAGATCTATAAGTGAATTTTCCAAAATATATATCTTTTAATATTTTAATTAGTTTTTATGTTTTATATTTTATTTTTATTGAAAGTAGGTCATCAACACTAAAATATAAGGTTGATTATCTTATCAAGGAAAAATACGAAAATTTATTAAAAAAAATTGAAAAAAATATGATGCAGTAGAGAAAAGAATCTATGTCATGATGATATAATTCTTTTATGATTTGGATAAATAATTAAGAAAAAAGGTGGTGGGAATTGGAAACAGTTATATTTCAGCACACACAACTTTTCAAATTTAATGAAAAATATATATATTTATATAAAATAGTAAACAATATATCCATGCACTAAAGTTTCAAGTTATCAATATACAAAAAAAAAAAATCAAGAAAAAAAAGTAAATTTTACTAAATAAAGTGTGGTGGCTTGTATAACTTCAATTTCAGCATTTTTTCAGCAACTAAATTATAGTGTTTACTTTATAAAAAACTATATTCAAATAATTTTTTAAATTTTTATTAAAATTAGAAACTTAGAATAGACATAAGAATATAAATTTGATTAGTTTACATCATTTCAAAATTCAAAACATATATTTCACTTTCTATTGATTTAATTTAAAAAGTTGAATCAACATTAGCCATTTCCTTTATAAAAGTGTGACATAGCTTTGTACTGTTACCCATCTGTTGCTTTATTACCTTCCCGGTATACGTGCGAGATTTTGAAATTTGCCAGCTCATTTATTATATCACGACAATCCTTGATCAGATTAGTTGTCATCCATCTAGGATCTATGCATCCACTTAGACAGTTGACAGTGTTTAGCGAGTCAGACTCCAACCAGACTTTTATAAAGCCTTCTTTTTTAGCCATGTGTAACCCAATGTGGGAAACACTGGCTTCTGCATAGTGGTTAGACTGGGTGCCCAGAGGGAGCGCCACCGTAGAAACCAGTAGACCAAAATGATTCCTAGCCACTCCCCTGCACCCGGCCAGCCTAGGATTCCCTTTAGCCACCCCATCCACATTGATTTTGATCCAACCCATAGGGGGAGGATGCCAAAGAACATTTTGTCTGCACTGCTTGGTTTTGTGCACTGGAATGGCAATATTCCAGTCAATTTGCCACCGATTGATACTATCCCAATCCTCCTAGAGAGTAGGGATGGGATGATCGTTCTTTCTATTGGGGCAGGAGTGCAGAAAATTCTCCTTGGTAGCAATGTGAATTTTAGTAGCCACAACAAATGCAGGATTTTCCAGATCCCTAAAACTATTGTTTCTTTCTTTCCAGATGCCCCAGGCAATATGCGGAAGAGATAAATTCGAGAGAACTCCCAAAGCCTAATTATCAGAGGGGCATTTCCTTTCAAACCACATTCTATGGACAGTATCAGGGAAGACCCAATCAATGTTCTAGATGTTAAGGAAGTGATTCCAGATATCCTTGGCAAAGGCACAATGAAGCAGCAAATGGCCAACATTTTCCTCCGCCTCTTTACAAAGAAAACATCTATTGGTAAGAGGAATACCTCTTCTGCAAAGATTGTCAATGGTAGAGATCTTACCCTGCATAAATAGCCAGAAAAAAATGTTAATTTTATGGATTAAGTGCTTGTTCCAGATACCAGCCCAAAAGGGGGGCGGGGGGGAGAAGCTTCTAGAGATGAACTTATAAGCATCAACAACCTTGAACTTCCCAGAAGAGGAGAAATTATATAACACTTCATACTCCCTTGAGAATGGGGGATGTGAATACAATTCAACCAGGGTTGCATAGGTAACAAAGCATTATCCACAGAGTTGAGGTCCAACCAGACTCCATCTCTAAAATAATCAGCCACCCAGATGCCAATCTTTCTAAGACATAATTCTTTGAAGGGAGGAGCCCAAACAGAGTCTGATAGGGGGCCATCACCAGTCCACTAGTCATCCCAGAATCAGATTTTGGTACCATTCCCCAACATCCATCCGCAACCATGCAAGATAACTTTGAAGGAGCCATAGAAATTGCTCCATAAATCAAAAACAACATTGGGAAGATCATAATTTTCTAGAGTGTTTTGAATATCCAGAATGTGGTATTTATGTTTGAATATGTCAATCCATTCAGTATTCTCTTTAAGACATCTCCATAGCTGCTTGGCCATCAAGGCTTTATTGAAATCTCTCAGATTCCGGATGTCCAATCCCCCCATGGATTTAGGAAGGCAAACCTAATTCCAAGCCACAAGATGTAATATATTCTTAGATTCAGTTCCAGTCCACAATTTTTTTTTTGAATTCTTTCCAGTTTATTAGCAATTTTGGCTGGGGGATTTTGAATAAGCTCATAGCATAAACTGGGAGGCTTTGAAGTGAGGCTTTGAGCAGCTGGAGTTTACCACCTTGGCTTAACAAAGCACCTTTCCACCCAGCCAACTTGTTCTAGAATTTGTCTATAAGATTAGCCCAAAAGGAGTCTAGAGTCGGACCATGGCAGAGAGGAAGACCTAAATAGGAGTTGGGCAAAGATCCAACTTTACAGCCAATAATCGAGGCAATCTTTATTTTCATATGTTTAGGGGTGAAAAAGAAGAAAATGGAGCTTTTAGATAGGCTAATCTTTTACCCCGAACCATGTTCATAGATATTCAGAGTCTTTTTTAAGTTCTTAGCTTCTTTAACCGAGCTTTCCCCATCAATAGAGTATCATGGACAAATATGCATAATTGTTAAATCTTGTATGAATGATATTATTATGGTTGTTAATTTTTGAAAAAAAAAGTTTATTTTTTATTGATTCACCCCCCTCTCAGCACAAGCTTGTGTTCATCATAAAACATAATCATTATGGAGATTATGTATTCATTGTGATAGTTTTGAAATTACCCCATGTGAAAACCAATGGTTTCATTATGATATGTCAAAAAATCGTATTTTTTATTATTTGAACTCCTTGTGACTTTCTCTACCCAATATTTTGTCTTTCTCTTGATCACCCTTACATCTAAAATTTTTCAAAAAATAATAAAGGAGAGGTTTAGAGTGCATTTTTAGGGAGGTCAACCATAGAGGAAATAAATTGAATAAAAAAATATAATATTTTTGGCTCAGCCTAACAATAACAAAGCTCTATTCTCTCTGCCATTTTATTAGACTAATTATTTAAATTAATTGATTATATCAATAATTAACATTTCAAAAGTAGTTTATTTTTTTGATAAAAGTGGATAAAACCACTGAATTATATTAATAAAATTGTTTTTTTACATGTGTCTGGTTCAAAGAGCACTAAAGGGAAAGAACCAATAAGAAAACCCTTCAGTATTGCTCAAGATAACATAAGCCTATCTACCCATTACAAAAAGCCCAAGGGCCCAAAAAATCCTTCCCAATTACATAACCAACCTCATTAGATATAAAGGAAGCTGCCAAAAGAGGCATACATAAGAGAACTTGTGAGAGTGAAACATCAGTCAGAAGTGCACCAATCCCAGAAGAAACATCAAAACTGGATCACCCCTGTCTAAGAAGCACAAGTCTCCAACCCATTGATTAGAATGAAACCAACAACCAGACGAGAACCTATGATAAGTGAACCTGCCAAAACAAATATTGTGAGCAAACATAAAATAATCTAGATAAGGGGAAGGGAAGGATGTCGAAGCCCCCGGGGAACCAAAATAAGACCAAGCCATAGAGTATCCCACAACAGAAACCAAAAAAATAGTAGAATGATGAGAGACCATCTCAAATACCAGTCCATCTGCATTTTCCAATTTCTCAAGGACAACCACCATCCACCAATTTTAACAAAACCTCTTCAAATAAAACAAAGCATCTTTCCCAATGAATATCAATACCAAAGAAGAAATGAATACAATAAAACCATCGTCCAACCCCAAATATAAACAAAACCAGCTGAGGGATCATTATGGAAACGACCAACCCCAGGACACGAAACCTCATCGAAAGAATAATAGCCAACCCCATGTCATAATAAGCAAGCAGCACACAAGAAGAGTGAGAAAACCATAATGACAAGAAGAAATCAAAAGACAGAATGAAGGCAATCAAACAATGATGAGGTGAAATCATTATTCAAAAACTCATCCCCCACTCATTCCCAAAGCACCAAACGAAGATACTGCCAACACATCATCACATAACGTGCAAATGACTGGAAATCTAAAGTGAAGCCGAGAAATTATACACAAGCCATCCAAATCATAAACATGATTGCCAATCACACCACCAAACTGCAAAAAGAGTAATAATAACAATATGCTCACAAACCACCTTCCAACCTACATTTACTTAAAATAATCGTTTATGCCCAGACAGAACCATAGTCATCCGAATAGAGCACAAATTAATATTCTCAAACAAAGAATGGTTCAAGCTAATATTGTCATGCAGCCACCATAATCACTTAAACACCTAACACAGGGCTAAAGTCGTCCCAACTTATCAAATAATGATACACCAAACACAAAGCCAATGCAAAACATGAAGGATACAGGTCAAGCAAGAGCAACCACCACATCCTCCATGCTCCATGAGGAGATACTCACCAAATATACCAACAACAAAGATGTTGCCATAAGGCAAGACAACATCCTCCCTACTGACATATGTAAAAGAAAAACCACACCCAGAAAGGAGCGTGATGAAGGCTACAAAGCAAGACCCAACACCCTTTAAGAAAGAATACTAATGCAAGAAGTTGGAATGTCCGAAGGAAGAACCTCTAAGTACTCAGCACCCTCAACAACAACCCTATTGGCCAAGTAATCCGCAATAACATTAATCTCCCTATAACAATGAGATATAGTAAAGGTAGAGAAACACTTCAACTATGCAAGAATACACTCTAGCAAGTACTATAGATGCCAAGAGATACATTTCTTAGCAGAGACTGCCTGAAAAACCAACATTGAGTCCCCTTCAATGAAAATGTCTTTAATGTCCAAAGAGATGGCTAGATCAAGACCAAAAGATAACGCCCGAAATTCTGCTACATTATTAGAGCCTACACCAATATATTTTCCCATAGCTTTAATAATCTTAGAAGTATGATCAAAGATGACCACTCCAATTCCAGATTTCCTCGGATTACCCTTAGAAGCCCCATCAAAATTTAACTTGAAGGAGAATTGGGGGGGAGGCATCCATTTGGCCATCTTACGTTTGACAAGTGAAGATAATCCAGCTATTAAAGCCCCATGGGAAGGCATAACACAAAGTGAACACCACTTCCAGGTTACCCAATTATCCCAGTGAGAAAAAGACCTCAGATGTTCCAAATTTTTGTAGATGTAAGAAAGCACCACCTCATGAATGGAGGATAGGATCTTGTCAAGAACTTCTTCAAGTGAAGTTGATTTATGTTTAAAAATCCTAGAGTTCCTTTCCAACCAGATGCTCCAAACCACAATAGAAGGTGCCACTATCCAAAGAGATGAATAAAAAGAGGATGAGTACAAGAAGGGCCAAGCCATGAAATGCGATAATAAATTAGGACTAATAGCAGAAGACCAACCAAGCATTCGAAACAACCAATACCAACAATCCAGAGCAAAAGGACAAAGCAAAAACACATGATCCATGGTTTCCATACAATATCCACAAAAAACACAAGGGAAAACCGCAATAATCCCAAGCCTATCCAATCTCATCCTGGTGAGAACTCTATCCTGAACTTCCAACAAAGCAAAAGACCCGACTTTAGAAAGACAAGCCAAGTGCCAAAAAATCTTAGCAAGCCAAGAGGAGGTCTAAGACAAATATCTATACCCCTCCTTTACTGAATAAGAGCCTGAGGCACTCCTAGTCCAAACCAAACTATCCTCTTTATCTTGAAACACAAGGGATCTTTTATGGAGCTCTTCCTCAAAAGCAACTCTAAGATCATTATGAATGGGCAGAGAAGGAATAGCCTTCCATCTAGATAATAAATAGGGACCTGAAGAATCAATATCAACATAATCTGCAACAAAAACTCCCCAAAGATCCAAAAGAATATCAAATAAAGGAGACCAGTCCCGAATGCAAGAAAATGTAGGATGCCCATTGTAAACTTCATCCCAAAACCGAGCCTTTTTCGCATTATGGAAAACCCAAGAAAGATGCGGTAGAATAAGCGGTCTACAAGTAACCAAAAAGTTCCAAAATGCAGATCCCTTCGGAAGAGATGAGGCTGTGAAAATCCTTTCTCTAGGCCCCCCCTTAAGTACATAGCAAGCATAATGGAAGCCCATTTACTCAAAGGGGCCGTGTATAGTTTCCACACTAGTTTAACCCCCAATGTGTTATTCTGAGCTACTAAATCTCAGATACCTGCTCCTCCCAGCTCTTTAGGATGACAAACTTTATCCCATGCTAGAAGAGGAAGCTTCTTCTTGCCCCCAACGTTATCATTCCAAAGAAAGGACCTTAAGGATACCTTAAGATCCTGGACAACTTTCTAGGGGGAGTCTTCAAAATAGACATCAAATATGTAGGGATGGCATTAAGAACAAATTTAATTAAAAGAATCTTACCAGCCAACGTGAGCCATTTATGATTCCAGGGAGAAATTTTGGACAATATCACATGAACCACTTTAACCCAAAAGGAGGCCTTGTCTGAGCCAACAAAAAAAGGAATGCTTAGATACTTGCAAGGGAAGGCCCCCACTTGGAAACCCAAAAAATGAGTGAGTCTATTCATAACCAGGGGGGACACATTCAAAAAGAAAACCTTAGACTTGAACTCATTAACTTTTTGACTAGAAAAAGAAGAGTATTCAGAAATAATTTTCTTGATAATTCTAGCTTCTGTCAAGGAGGCAAAACCAAACAAAAGGGTATCATCCGCGAAAAGGCAGTGGGATTGTGAAGAAGGATACCCATCAATTTTAATGTCAGACCATATGCTAGATGTTGTAGCATCATAAATGGCCCTACTTAAAGCCTCTGCCAAAAGTATAAACAAAAAAGGAGAGAGAGGATCTCTTTGCCTAACCCCCCGAGAGGAAGAAAAAAACCCCGAAGGAGAACCATTAATCAAAATTGAGAAACAAGCAGAAGATATGCAAGAGAACACCCATTTAACCCAACTATGTGCAAACCTAGAGTGATTCAAGACAACAACAAGGGACTGGCAGTTGACACGATCATAAGCTTTAAGCATATCTAATTTAAGGATCATAGCTGGAGTCTTTTGTCATGAAATGGACTGCAGAATCTCATGAGCTACAATCGCACCTTCTGAGGTTTCCCTACCAGGAACAAAGCCACCTTGCTCAGTGGAAAATATCTTGGGAAGGATCCTAGCGAGCCTAACTGAAATTGCCTTGGTAAAAATCTTATATAAAGTAGTACAAAGGGCAATAGGGTGAAAATAAAAAAAGGAGCTAAGATTATCCACTTTCGGAATAATGGCAATAAGGGTAGTATTGAGTTCTTTCAAGATCGTTCTATTCCTCCTAGACTCTTCCAAGGCTAGTAGGACATCATTCCCCACAAAGTCCCAACACTTTTCAAATAATAAAGCCATAAAACCATCCAGACTCGGAGCCTTTTCCGGATGCATGGAAAAGACCACACCTCTTAGCTCCTCCAAAGAGAAGGGATCCATAAGCATCTTATTATCCTCCTGACTCACTAGAGGGGGGACCGAATTAACAAAAGTGTTATCTAAGGACATAGGCTTAGCCAAAAGCAGAGACTTAAAAAACCTAACGGCTTCAGAGGCAATAGAATCCTCATCTAGCAAACTCCTCCCATTAGAATCAATAATACACAAAATTCTATTGTGTTGCCTTCTAAGCTTAGTAGAAGAATGAAATAATTTGGTATTTCTATCACCCTCTGATAACCAAAGATCCCTAGATTTCTGCCTCCAATAAGATTCTTCCCTTGCCAAGACTTCTTCCAGTTGAGTGCTAAAAAATTTAAGCCTATCAAAGGTCACAGAGGACATACCCAAACTAAGAATAATCTTATTAATCTGTTCTATTTGTTCTTGTATCCTAGCCTTTTCTCCAAAAATATTCTTGAAGTGTAAAGAATTCCAAATTCTATCTTATTTTTTAAATAAGCCAATTTCTTAACAATCTAATACATCCTTGACCCATAAATATGTGGAGCAGACAGCCACCATTGTTTTAACAAAGGCAAAAAAGATTGATCCCTAAACCACATTGGTTCAAACTTGAAAGGAAGTTTCCTAGGAGCCCTATCCTCAAGTATAGAAAACATTATAGGAAAATGATCTGAACCAGTGAAAGGGAGAACTAAGGAAACAAAATCCTAGCCAGAATTAAACCAATTTTTTAGATACCAAAAATCGATCCAGTCTTTCAGCAATTTGACAAAAATCTTTTCGTGTATTGGTCCATGTGAAAGGACCATTGAGAGGTTTACAATCAATTAAGTTCAAGTTACTAATAAAGTGGCAAAAATCTGAAATAAAATGCTTATTAGGAATGATCCCCCAACCTTCTCATCTAGACAAGAAATAGCATTAAAATCACCCCCAAAAATCAAGAAGGCATCCAGCAAAGGAGAAGCCACCAAGGCTAAGTTCTCCCAGAGTTCCCTTTTTACAACCACTCCAACAAGACCATAGACATTAAAAAGCCAGAATTTAGTATTTACTAACCTACTCTTAACTAGTCCAAGCATCCAATTGGATGAGGAGGCAACCAAAGAGAACTCCACACTAGAATCTTTCCAAAGAAAAGCAAGTCCACCTGAAGCCCCTAACGAGGATGAAGCACAAAATTTTCAAGATTTCCAGGAGGAGAATAACAAATTTGCAGAGGATAAATTTAACTTAGTTTCTTGCACCGTCACAAAATCGCACTTCATTAAGTCCAATTGAGACTTAATCAAGCATCTTTTGTTATGGGCATTTAAGCCCCTAACATTCCAAGATATAATCTTCATTGGCCCAAAGGGGAGGCATCAACTCCCCTCTTTTCACAAAAAGAATTCTGAGAGACCTTTCCCTCAATAAATGCCTTATGAAGACTCCTTTTAGAGGCCAAGGCTATTGTAACCGGCGGGCTAAAAGGCTTTTTTGACCAATTCTTTTTGGAAGACTCCAAAGAAGAAAGAAGGGTTGATTGGATGCCAACATCAACTTCCAGCTGAGTCTTGACATGCTTAGGCTTTTGGCCCCTCTTACCAGGAGTAGTAAAAGGAGAAGCGGGGGAGAGGGGGGACTGAATCAAGGGTAAACCATTGAACCCAGGAGGTGCAGTATCAGCAGATGCCTTATCCTTGCCTTGATCCAAATCACCAAGCTCAATGGAATCCGTAGGAACCCCAAGAACCAACAAAACCATTGCCCTCTCCGGATTAAGCAATTCAAAATAGTTATTTGTAGGGAAAGCAGCTAAGTCATTATCCAATCTCCCTAAATCAGCTGAAATCAAAGTAATTACTCTAGCAGCTAAAACAGAGTTTAGAGCAATGTTACTATTGCTAATAATATTTTGCACCTGAGCAATAAGATGATCATTCGGAACAATAATAGAATTATCAACCTCTTGAGGGAGTTCACCGTTCTTCTTAACTAAAAAAGAAAGACTAACAAACAAAGGAGTACCCTTAGCAACCCTCTTATCTTTCTCCAAACCCCTAGAATGCGAAGATAAGTTACCAGCATTAGACAAGCAATTAACAATAACCACATCCACACCAGAGACCTTATCAAAGCCCTCAACAGGAGAAGGAACAAAGCAATTAGCTAAATTTGGATTAAGCCCAGTTGAAACATTTTTATCCAAAGGGGGAATAACATGTGCAATATGTGACTCTTTAATACCTGCTTGCACCTTATTCCAAGAGAAAAATTCAATATTTTTATCAACTGAAGAATCAAGGGTTATTGACGCAAATTTAATCTTCTTCATATCAAAAAACAAAGGTGAATCCATAACAACAGAAGTGCGACCAAACTCCACCAAATCCCTAACAAGGCCTTGATGCCATATACCAGAAGAGGACCGAATATTACAAGTTCTAGGAGGAGAAACATTCACAGCAAGTAAAACACAAATTTTGACCACAAAATAGCCATCCTCAAAAATAGAATGTGACAATAAAAATTTGCCAAAAGATTCCCCAATCCTTTTTAAACTATCATATTCAACAAATTCAGAAGGCAACATAGGGAGTTTAAACTAGGAGGGAACCTGTTTAGTAGAAACCCCAAGGGGCTCAAAAAAAGGTTTTCAAGTTTCCACAAAAATCACTTTTTTTCCTAGCCAAAAAAATGGAACATCCAGAGCCTTATCCCTAGCTTCAGCAGAATCGAACACAATAATAAAAGAATTTGCAGATAAAACTTGAAAATATAGGGTACCATACTAGTGTGAATGGATCTTACATTGGAGCTTTGAAAGAGGAATGGTGTCACCCCAAACCTGAATAATGACCGCTAGAGCCTGAAGATCACGAGCCTTCTTTCACAGAACAATATCAGAGGCATCAATCAAGGGAACCGAAAGCCAAACATAGTGTGACTGTGACGATATTTCAGGGTTCGGCAGAGGGCGAGCAACTTCCCTCGAAATTGCCTTCGACGAAAGACCACTCGACTTTACCCTAGTCTCCTTATTCACCATTCCCTGTCATGCCTTATTTTCAAGTTGGGAAGCCCTAACATTTGTAGCCCATTTGCCAACTCGCCAAACACCAAGAGCCTCGGTTCCCATTTGTTGGCCCCAATCTCCCCGCTGATGAAAAAAACCCCGAAAATAACCAAAGGAAGGGAAATCACGAAAATCTCACTTGAAATGTTTACCCCAAGGCAAACCCTCATTACCATTGCAAGCACCAGAGCAAGGAAGGCCAGAAGAAACCATTTGTCTGACTGCCATATCCACCCATTGCCCGCCTCGAAATACCCATTGAGGCACATGATATGTGTGACGGCCAAATGGATCCTTGGGGGGAAGCGGCTCTGTCACCGCTTCATCACCCCACAACACATTCTCTTGCATGGCGCGCTTCAAAAAACCCTAACTTCGCTCCTCCGAAAAGTCGCACTAATTTCCTTCCGAAAAATCATATAAATTAATTTACTTTAATTTAATTTTTTAATAAATAAATTAAATCACTTTATATTAATCTACATAATTATTTTTGTATTTCACTAATTGTTTTGAATCCATATTAAGAATCTTAAAGCTCTTTAGAAAATCAGCAATTTGCAGGGGTCTAAAACTACAAAAAGGGACAATGTTCCCTTTTCAAAGTCAGGATTGCATATCCCTGTCTTAAACTTATCTGTGATTCCCAGTGAAGTGGACTAGGTATTTTAATTTTTTTGGACGGCCATCTTGATACTTTCTTGGACAATTTGTAAGTATACTGTCATAAACAATCTGTAATGACTAAGACTTATATATATTATAATAGGAAAAACAATGGTGAAGGCGTATGCCATAAATAACATGTATAAAATAACACATGGAACTTATTTATTATAAATAAGAAGTCATTGTTTAGAGGCGTTACAGAGTGTACGAGGACTAATTCTTTTGTTCAACTCTGTAAACGCTGTCAAGCGTGGCGAATATAGACGAGCAGGAGGAAAATTGGATCTTTTGCTGTGCCCACTTTCAGATTCCAGTCCACCACAATGGGTATATATTTTGGTGGAATGATATTGTAATAGTAAAATCACCAGATTTCTGATTTTTTTTTTCAGTTTTGTGTCTATTTTGGTGGAATGATTTAATGTAATAATATTTTGAAAAGTGGCATATTAGTTTGAATGTTTTGAGTAATTTCATGATCTATCATCACAACGTAGATAGCAAGTGAAGAGAAATGTAATGGTGAATAGTAGATCATGCTAGTTAAATAGATGAATGGAGTGAGGTTGAAGTGGCATATTTTTGTGCTTAATTTAAATAACTCATGTCATGATTCCTATCCATTCATATTTGCAAATGTTTACATCAATCTCATCATATACTTATCATTATTGTATGATCCCCATTCACTCTCACTTCCATACATTTGGAGCTCATCTCAAAATTATCATCTTAGTCTCAAGGCTCATTTTCAAGTGAATCGAGATTGCTGGTAGTTTAATCCTTAAGTGTGCAAGAATCAATATAAATATTTAAATTTTAAAATTTAAATTCCACATTTCTCGCCCCCTCCTACTAGTTGTCATGAGATGACTAACAAACATTCTATGCGATATGCAGCTATGTCATTATATTTGAAGACATTATAAGGTGTAGTTAATCTCTTCCAAAAAAGAAAGAATAACAAGAGCAATTAGAGAAGACTTTGATTTCTATAGGGACATAGAATAATATTTGCATATAGACCATTTACATGTTAATGAATGTTGACTTCCATATTTCAAGTACTACCATTTAACTAACCCACCAAAAGTACAAACTAGGATAATCCATTTGCCTATTGAGTCAATAAACTCCTCAATGACATCCGTAGATGCCACCTTTAAAAGATGTATATTAAGAACATAGTGAACAACTTTTGAAGTGCACATTTTGTGATATTATTCTTGCACAACAAAATCAATTTTGTATCACTCAAGGTTGACCCCATGGCACTTGAGATGAAATTATAGAGATTATGAGACATTGTAGATTGTAAATCGTCATTAGACTAAGGATGCCAATTTTTGAATATCGACAAACTATTTCTGCACAACTTCAATACCATTTTTTAGCAATGTTCTAGAGGTAAGTATCCTAAGCCTTACATTTATTTTTGTACATTAATTATAATTATAAACATAGTTCTATTATTGTGGTTGATTTAGTGTACATTTGTTGTTTTCACTTCCAATATAATCAATATAATAATAGATTTATTTCATTATTTTTTTTAAGAATTTGATATATTCTACACTTAAAAGGACTTTTCCTAAGAATTTTAGCTTCTAAATCTAAAATTAGTTATTTACTTTGGATTCACTAAGGTTTTTTCCTTTGTTTATCATATCTTTATTAAGGTTTAAGCATACAACTTGAAAATATACCTCTTTGATCCCATGCACCCACCCTTGAATAATTCATCATAGTGGGTTTTCATAGACCTTTCACTTAGTTGACATACATGCATACATTTTTTTATCTATAATTATTCCTAAGTTTGACACATAATCATTACATGAATGATATTATCATGATGTTTAACTCTATTGATGATGGTATATTTTTCTATGGAGGCGTTATTGAGCACATGCTTTCTTTTCCCTCCTATATTGAGTTGGATAGTGCCTAACCATTCCTTTTAGGCATACTCAATCTTCATGGACCTATATTTTTATTATTTTTCTTCACCTATGATTTACTAAAAACCATATTAGTGAGACAACTAGGGTGAT